>NC_051163.1:60930349-61230349 GCF_013339745.2 Dermacentor silvarum | reverse complement strand
GCTTCCCTTTTGTCCTTGTCTACTTCTGCTAAAATGTTATCCAAGTTTGAATACCAACACACAGCATCGCTACTGTTAGGCACATTTATTACGAGCTCTGTCTGACTTGGACCATGTTATGTGACCCAAGACTAGCGCTGCAAATATACTTCATTCTGTCGTGAGGAAAACTCTTAGTAATTTCTGGCCCTAGACACAGTTGCTCCACACATTACCAACTCCACACAGTTGCTGAAAGAAAAGGACACTGTATTGTATACCGGTGGATCCGTGGACATTGTGAACTGCACAGACATGATCTCCTGAAGCAACAGCAAAAACAGCTTTAAAATGACAGCACACTTGTAGAAGCCGGACTGTATTTTTTTTAGAGTGAAAGTTCTACTACGCCATGTCTCGCAAGGTCATTCATCGTGCCGCAATGACCTCGAGCTGCCGGAGCGCAAGTGTGGCAGGTGCGACGTCACGCCACGTGATCTGCTGCGGAGAGGCATCACAGCTGCACTCGCTCAGAGCTTCGCCGCTGCGGTACTATGTGACTAGGCGACGGAGTAACAGCTGCTTCGCCAGCGCTTGGTCGCTCAGTTTCACCATGAATGGCGCGCCGGCTGGCTGTCTGTGCGTGCGTTACAGCGCAAGCGACAGGCTGAATCCAGGCATCCAGTACATATAGCTAGATGGCAGGCTCGAAATCTCAAGCAAAGTTGGCTGCTGAAACAGAGGAGCAAAGGGAAGCCTAATTAGCACGTTATAGAGAAGCTTACCAAACGCAGAAACATGCATCAATAAAACAATGTGTTCATAGTCTTTGCAAAACAGACCTTACGCTCGTGATAACTAGGTTTACAAGAGTTAAACCTCAGCCAATTTTTCTTTTCTGTAAGCTCGATCCCCATAAGTCATTTTGGATGCTGTGTGGCATTCAAAGCAGCCACGCGAGCTTCCTTCACGAGCTTAGACTATGTATTGCTTTTACACCATGATATTTGCATCGTGTCCAACACGCAGACATGTCAATCTCTGACGTGTAATGTGCGGGAGACGTAACATACCTGCTGACTGTCCCAAATATGACCATAAACAGTGGGCATTGACCTCTTCGTTTATGCTAATTAACAACAGGCCATTGAGTGAGCTGTTACTTGGCCCTTAGCTGGTCATGTCTATGAAGCGGGCCATATTCGCCGCGAGATTGAGCTACAGGTGGCAGCACCATTGCCGCGTCGGTGTTGATAGGCAGGCTACGGCACACATTTGAGATATATACGTGGTAGCGCTTCACTGTGAACGATTGGGCCCGATTTTCTGGTAATGAAATGCGCTGACAGCAGTGAATTGATCACACATTGCCCTCCAATGCCACATTTCGCACAAAAGGCACAGAACATTCCTATTTACTTGAGAGAAGCTCAAACTTTCATTCAATGGGGCACCGGTACTCAGCCACAGTCTCTTGTTTTGGCACTTCGGACCTTATTGTGTATGTTTCGCTTGCGTCCCGCCTACTTCTTAATATTGTTGCGCAACTTAATACTTCATTTTCTGCAAATCTTGTGCTTATAAAAATTCTGTGTCCCTGTACTACAAACGTACAGTAGCAAGTTGATGCGTACTCTACATCATCAATTGTGTGCATACATCTCCATTTCTTTTGTTTTATTATTTCACTGTGAAATGCAAACTGGTAACGAGTTCAATTAAACAAGCTAGGCACTGTGCGTGACAGTAGGTCTATGGGATCACCAAGTTGCTTCAGAGAATATTTTTATCGCAGTTACACTAAAAACGCATCAATGAAGCCCAAAGCTGCCCTTGCATGGGTTATGTGCGCGACAGTGACGCAACAAAGTTGTAATGATTTGAGGAGATAAACTAACTAGGTTGTCTTATTTCAGCTAATAATCTGTGCACTCGATGGTCAAGCTGCCGGCGACACTTTCGTACGTAAAAGAACTTTCCGTCAAGCTAAAAATGCCACACTGAAGAGCGAAAGGAAATTATAATAGCCATCTTTCAACTCAGTGTTATGACCTCCTGCATCTATAGACTGCCGTTGCGTATAGTCCTCATATGCGAGATACATCTGAGCTCTCCTTTTGTAGAAGCAAATCAATGTAGAAAAATCCACGATTGACTTACGAGGCAAAATTAATTCACAGTAGTGGCATCAGAACCACGCATTAAAAGAAAACCTCAGGCATAGCTAATTAAGGCTGGTCACGTAACCAGCTACGTGAGAGTCGTGCAGTCATCGCACTTATCATATGCAGTTACCGTAATATAAAGTGTACTGATGCATTGCAATATGAGTGCATGCCTACTGATGCTCTATTCTGCTGCTCAGTAATGTTAATGCTACCTCGCATGTTTCGATGGTATCAGAGATTGCGGAGTGATCCACACATTCTGACCAGTCACTAAACCACGGCATTCACGCCTCGCTGCGACCACTTAATTTGTTTAAAATGAGTGAAAATTCTCTTAGGGATGTACTCGAAACACATTGTGCACTCGACATGGGCAGTCACTGATCTTACCACAGAGAAAAGATGACTGCACAAAGCTAAATTCTGCTGTAGATTGTCAAAAAATGCTGACCAACATTTTCGAGTGGGCTACAACCACGGAAGAAACGGCCTTTAAAGATATGCATGCCGTATGCGCACATGTAAACGCGTAGTGCTAGCAGACGACGCGCAGCGCAATCCACACTATCCGTGGTTCAACCAGTGCCCGCCAGGTGGTGACTCTGCTCAATCTCACGGCCAATGTCTGAACTCTCTTGTTATTTCTACACCTAGGCTACACCTAGGCCTAGGCTAAAGGCTGTTACCGAGCACTTCAGACATAATCATTTATATAATTGCATCCTCTATACTGTCTATCCTCATCATTACTCATCATAGACCTCTTTTCCTCCCTCTGAGCAGAATATCAGGCTAGAAGACTATTTCCTCAGGCCGAGCTCTCCGTGTTTCTTCAATAAATTCTCTCTCTCGGCAATGTTGCACAGCTGGTAATTGTTCTTTTTTTTTCTTAACAGCCTTTAAATAGCTCCTAAATAAGACGATGAGTGCATCTGGTAGTTAGTGGATATGACTTGAATCTCAGTATATCACCACCGAGATTTTCAGCAGCAGCACAGGCATTGCTGCATCTCGGATGCCATGCAGAGGAGCCATGTTGGTTGGGGACATAAGAGCTTTTTGTGACGTATCTGCTCGTATCTCAAACGTAAAATTGTGCGCGGAGCCTGTTCTATACCAACACTAACTGAAACTAGGCACCCCAAAATTTTATTGCAGTTGGCATTTAGAAATACTGTAAAGTGGCAGCATGGTTTAGAGAGTGAACACACATTATGATTGAAGTTAACAGAAAGGAATGTAATTTAGCGTTTATTGTGATGCGTATAGCCAATACCTCATGGTTATTGTGGTCTAACTGCATAGCAAGGATTGTGGTATGATCAGCAGGCATGGGATGGGGTCAGAGGTGACTGGGAGGGGCCTTTCAATTGGCATGGGGACAGATAGGCCGATAGTGACACGACCACCACTGTGCTTTTAGTGCCAAAGTGAGTCGCTACAGAAAAGTTTTCTCAAGACTGGCGTGTTTCGACCATCTTCTGTGGTCAAGTGTACACAGCACACCCCTGTCACAAGTTTGCAGAGAGACTTCATTCTCAGATGCCTTGTGAAGAAGCAAACAATCGATAAAACTTTTAAAATCACACAGGCACAAAGTAAGCTGAGCTGAGTGCAACGTGCAATTGCAGATTGATGTTGGGGTTTAGAGTCGGCAGAAGGCACATCTGAACTCTACAGAGTCATAAAACTGGCTTCATTGCATTTCTACTTCATAGAAGCACAAGGTCTGCCAGGTTTTCAAGATCTTAGAATACAAATTGCACTGTTTAATGGTGCAGAAGTCTCTGAAGCCACCAGTCATATTGCAAGTTCAACTAGCCTGTGTGATTGCCTTTGCTCGCATTTAGCTTGCGCATGCATGTGCCCAGGGGACCTCTTTCTGTTGCATCCTTCCTTCTTTTGCATACGGTAGCCACCTTTATGGTTAACCTCTCCACATTCCTCACTGCTTATTCTGTCATCATCACTACTTTGGTGCAAAGTGCACAAAAACTTATGAGATCATTTATGTGCTGCCACTCGTGACACCAATAATAAAACAGTGCCAACATGAAATTTTAGTCTCCTTTTTTTTCCCTTTTTTGTGCTCCATTTGGTAGCTGTCAACCCCACAATTCTGATACAACGCCTCAATTCATTGATTGTGCAAAAAATAATTCCCAACGCCATTCTTTAATCCCTTGGCCAGTTCATATGCAGTTTCATCTTTATGCTTTAACCCTGTAATGCCCAACGTATTGTACAGTGCACTCCAGATAAACGAAACTCGCCTAAACGAAAATGCCAGATGAACGGGACAAGGGTACCAACTTTGGTTGGCCACCTGTAGGAACAATGTTGACAAACTTGGTTTAAACGGAACGCTTCTATTAGTGAACTCTGGTTAAACGGAACTGGAAGCGAAAGTGCACCTGTGTGCAACAACTCGTGTTGACTATCACCTTTCATGGTTGTCCTTGGCAATTGCAGCCACTTTCGAGCATGTCACTGCGCAGACATTTGTGCATTTGTTATGTAACAAATTTACTCTCTATGGCTAAAAATGAACGTGAACAAGTTATTTTAACTTTCCTTGCATTTGAGCACTGCAAGGTCCAGCACCACTCCTACACCAGACATCAATTTTTTTTTTTTTAGAAATTGCCTTTACTTGTTGCTGTAAGTGAACCTATTCTTTATGTGATCAGTTGTGTCACTAATAAAGTTACATGAGCAAACATTTTTAGCATTACCCATCTGCTGATGTGTGCAGTAGATATGCATCATCTCTAGCAGCAAAATGAACGAGTCTGACAAATTTTGACCTAGTGACAACAGCGACGGAGGTTCACAGGAAAAAATTTTATGCGTTTCGGCATTGTGCTTGTATTGTGAATAAACTGATAGAACTGCAATACACTTGAAAGCATGTTCCACTCTACTGTCGTGCATTGAGCCAAATGGTGATGGGTTGTGAAGTTTTCTTTAACTTGACTAAACAGTGCAGTAAAGGTTGACTCTGAGCCACTCCAGTCAAGGTTGCTCATGTGCGTGAACTGGTTAAGAAGCAGTTCTTCCACAATCACATCAAGCGTTTACTAGAGCATGCATGCACTGCATGTCGCAGCGTCTTAGAGAACAGGCCAATTAAAAAAAAAAAAAAAAGATAAAAGATTCTTTTGCAGTTGAGAGATTACATGCATCATAGAATTGGAAATGTATATAGCACTTAAGTGCACAGCATCACAGTGAATTACTCAAAGGTGGCACACCCACGTCACAAAGAAACTTGCTATCTTCATGACTGCCATCACAAGTTTTACACTTGGCAGCACCTACGTGCTGTCCCATGTGAAGTGAGCACAGAGCAAATGCTGTCCTATGTGCATTCTAAAGCATGTTTTTACTGTGGTCGTTTCTCCACAAATGTCAGGCAACTGTGAGCTGTGCAGCCTCGGGTACAGTTGTCCCTGACTCGTGTTGACTATCACCTTTCATGGTTATCCTTGGCAACTGCAGCCACTTTAACGAGCACGTCACTGCGCAGACTGCCACAGGATGGACCGCACACACGAACATAAACTGCTGCACCAAATGATATCAGTTTCAGCTCCAGTAGAATCTCAGCCTTCAGAGGCGTCCTTGTGAACTGAGGCCAGCTCACATACTACGTCACTGTCAAGGTAAGCACAGGAAACCACATACACACACGCGCATGCCGAGGCAGGCATTCACGTTGGTGGCATCTCCATGGGAACTGTGCACCGTTTCACGTGGTAATCGAGTGCCGAAGAGCTGCGGTACGACCGTGTGCAGCGCTTACACTTGTAGGGTCGTTCGTCTGTGTGGGACACCATGTGGCGCTGCAGGTTCGACTTCTGGTGGAACGTCGACGGGCAGATGGGGCACGAGTAGGGTCGCTCGTCTGTGTGGATGCGCACATGCATCTTGAGGTCGTAGCAGCGTGCAAATGTGCGAGGACAGTAGTTGCACACAAAAGGTCGTTCCCCCGTGTGCGTGAGCTGGTGCTGCTCCATGGTTCCCACCTGCGCCGTGGAGAAGCTGCACATGTTGCAGTGGATCGTGCAGCCACTTACAAACACGGGGAGAGACTGTGTTTGCTGGTGACACATGGAAGGACGGGCCTTTGTCTTGGCCGACAGTGCTAGAGGAAAAAGAAAGGCACAGAAACAGGAATACAAGTGAGTACGTCGAGGAAAAGGAAAAAAATTAAAAATCAGGAGGATTTAGGATCAACTGCAATTGAACTTTTTGGAGATAACTGTTGTTTTGAAATGCTGCTAGAAAACGAAATACAATGCCCCAAAAGGAGGACAGCAAACTACGATACATAATGACCTATCGGTTAGTGCTTCCCCCCCCCCCCCCCGAAAAGAAGTTTTGTACTCCAGTTTCATACTCTGAAGGCTGCCAAAACTATGCAACAAGTGTGGTCATACAAGTCTCACTTCGCACGTTTTGCATTGTGGTTATTTTTTCATTTGCAACACTTACTACGGATGAACTACTAGATAAGTTACAACTTGTGGATGTTAGGCCACATCAAAAATTGAATTATGTGTACCCTTGTCCTTCCAGTACGCAACAGACTATGTTTTAGTGGCGAGCAAGTGGTGCGCCGTAGCCACCATTCAGAGAAACGTGTCACTCGGCTCGTTCGGTGATAAATAAGTGCAGATCTGCAACACGTAACAGTTACGTCTTATTTTGCAACCAACAAGTATGAGACACAACGTTACGTCAAATTACATGACTCATGCCTATATCTTTCATGTGTGATGTACAAATTTTTGTTAGCAAACGCGAGCTGTGAGAGAAGTCTCTCTAGACTTTGTAGTGTTGCCTTCTACGTATGAAAAAGAGTAAAGTTTAATGCAATATATAAGAATGTCATCTCTTTCTCACTAATGCCAGATGGACTGCTTTTGAGCTTCTCTATTTATTACAATTACACGTTTGACGATTATTTTCGCATATCTGCGAGACTCAAAAGGCAAGACACCCAAGGCACATGAAATCTGCAGTACTGTTCACTCGTGCGCCAACGTGAAAAAAGTTTAGGAGACAGGAGTCTTCAACTTGATCTCCTCCTTCCTCCGATGTCCTCCAAACCGCTGACAGACTACCATATTAGCAGATACTAACCACAGCTAGAGAAGTCAATACTGCAACACAACTCCTTAGTGCAACACTCGGCATGCTCTGCATACTTATTTGCACATAGTGTTTTGTAATGCTCACACATTTCTCGTTTCATTTGTACAGCAATGTTCCTGCAAGCACTTCCAATAAACACACTGTATGAAGAGGCGCATCAGCGCATCGGAACACCAAGGCTTTGGCTCCCCAAACGACTGCACCGAATTTGGCGGATTTTTCACAGGACTGCACAGAGCACGCAGGATTTAGGAATAAGACAGCTATTTGTTGTGTGCGGCTCAGTAAGAAATGAAACATGAGCGGATCTACGTTTATTTTCTGTTTGTGGCTTTAAATCCACCTTTCTGTGGAGGACAATAATTTAGCATAGTGACACATGACCAATTTTCATTACATCCTTGCTCTGCATGACTATGTGATAGTTTCAGATGAAGCATATTAAAATAAAGAAAAAGCACTGTACAGTCTGCAGCTGACCAGACGTTCTCAAATGACATAGCAGCACAGCAGGATTACCACTTCAAGCATGCTCAAGGCATAAATTTCAATTATCATTCTTAATGCCAAAACGATCAATAAATGGCTTGACACATGTACAAATAAAGCTTTTGTCTGTTTACCTAACATAAGCCTTATCAAAATTCGGTTACGAACTGGCTGTTGTTAAACAGTAAGATTTTATCAACAAAAAGCCACCCGAAAGCCAGTAACCTATAGCTGACTATAAACCCCAAGAGAAGGTATTGCTAGAGGCACCTTTGCATATCACATTTATCAAACACTTGAACATTTCTGATCAACCACACCTTGCTTTAAGAGCTGCCTCTATTACAGGAATTTTGGGTGATGGGGAAAAGCTTGCAATAAGCAAAAATATAATTTATGCGACAATGAAGTATATTCAAAACATAATAAGTCAACTTAAGTCAAAATAAACAAAATATTTGAGGTTGACCTGCTTTGACGCTACTGTAAGAAAGCACTTTCACATATTCCAGAAACTAAGGCTGACTTGCCAAGAACATAACATCAATAAATATTCAAGCACCACTCAGCGACAACTACTCAATTCAATCATCGAACAGACTGTTAGAGATTGACAAAACTTTCACTGCGCTTTGACCAAAAAGTTTAAAGCTAGGCTTCCTAAATATCAGGACTTGAGCAGGAACAGCAGAAGAAAAACAGGATGTAAATGTAAGAAAGGGACAGGTAACAGCACCATTGTCAGTCCCTTTTTATGTCCTGTTATTTTACGCTGTTTCTACTCAAGTCGTGAATCAACCAACCCAAATGCATATGCTTCTGCAGTTCATCTCTAAATATCGGGCTTCACTTCCTCTCTACGATCCTCTGTACACCATCATCGTGTGGTCCTGAAAAAGTGCAAACGAAAACATTATTTAGTGACCCTCTCGATAAAATGACCCCCTTGATAAAAACGACTACCAATTATAAAAGGATCTCGGCTGTTAATGCATGCGGGGGTGAAAGAAGACCAGTTAGCGCGGTGACAAAGAGGACATCTGGCAGCACGAACATGCACACACGCACACACTATTATGCAACAGGCACCAGCTTTACAAAATGATTGCCGTAGGAAATGCCTATCTACCTCCTTGCCATTCCCCCCCAATAGTGGCATATGCAACAGCCAGGAAGATGCATGGAAGACCAAGTCTCCGCAGGTGATTAAAATTAAATTCTGAACGTTGACATCTCAGAACCCTGATCCGAATAAGAAACAACCCATAGTGGGGGGACTTCGGATTAATTCTGACCACCCGAGGTTCTTCAATGTGCATCTAAATCTAAGTACACAATCGTGTTTGCCCCTATCAAAATGCAATCACTGCGGTCAAGACTGAACCAGTGACCTTGAGTTCAGCAGAGCAACGCCGTATCCAGTGGGCTACTGCGGCGGTATCTTCTGTACTTCATGAACGAACAACCCTTTGCCGGCCTGAGTAAGAAGGCTTGTGACACGACAACACTTGAGCAAGGCAAAAGTGGGAATGTGCATAGCAAGAAGGAAGAAGACGAACAACACGAGGTTGTTAACAGCTGCACGTATAGCTGCTCTCTTTGAGAGACAGTTGGCACTGCGTTGTTGACCCATTGCCGACTATAGTAGAGACTCGGAAACAAGACAAGATGGAGAATAATTACGAATATGCGGCAAAAACCAGACACTAGGGTTTTAAACCCATCACTGAGCTGAACACTTAATACAACATGCAGTGTGCTTTGTACACGCAATAGGGGAAAATGGTCATCTACTGTAAAGTAACACATAAATACTGCTATTATTAATAGCTAATGTAAACATAGCGTAAACATAGCATCTTAAGATGACTGTCCAGCGGGGAGAGATTACTGCATCTCCGTGCCTCCTTGTCTTTCTTTCCTGGAGCAGCTAACACTGAAAGGAGGGAAA
Organism: Dermacentor silvarum; assembly: GCF_013339745.2. Classification (NCBI taxonomy): domain Eukaryota; kingdom Metazoa; phylum Arthropoda; class Arachnida; order Ixodida; family Ixodidae; genus Dermacentor; species Dermacentor silvarum. The sequence goes on along the minus strand of NC_051163.1, from coordinate 61,220,602 downwards.
ATGCATTATGGTGTGAATGCATTTTAGTGACTTTCAAATGGTTGTGCACAACTGAATACAGTTCAAATAGGCCACAATGACACTTGATAACACTAGACCCAGCACAACCTTTGGAACAGCACTAAACAAGACAACACATGGGTGTTTTCTTGTCCCGTCATTTAGCACTGTTCCAAAAATTTCAATGCACCAACAAGCTCATTTTTCAACCTAGTGCAAGGCTTTTGCTTTTAGCTGTCAGACATAGACTGAGTAACCAGTGAAGCTGGCATGTCAAGAGTTTCATAGAGGCGGCTTCACATGTCATAGGTATGCTTGGTGGCTAAGGGTTCTTTTTTTTTTTCGGCCAGAAATAATCCAGGTTCAAAGCTGATCAGCAGTCAATATAAATTTGAGTTTGTACAAAATGTTCCGCATAATGCAAAGCATGTTTAAAGTTACCTATGTCAACACATTCATAAGATGTCACAAGAAAGTGCATTAAGCTCTTAGGGTATGTTTACCCGACTCAATAGTCGTAATCGCTGTCATTTGCATGTCTGCTGTTAATACATCAATGAGTAAGAGAGACCGAGTTCTGTGTTCTTCTCTGAAATTCCTAACATGCCTGCAATTCCTATGGATACAGCTGCCTAGATAGGGCTACCCAGAAGTCTGCAGAAAATGGGAGAGATTGAACAAACATAAAAGCATTTGTTGTGCCTTTGGCCTTAGTCATGTCTTTTCCATGATTAGTGAATATTCCGGTTCCTTTTTTTCTTATGAGCTACTGCACACTTGCAATGATGTACCTTTGTTTAACAGCATGTTCAAAGGGGATGGTTGGTTCATCATTCGAAAAATACAGAAAAAGCGCGACACAGGACAAGTAAAGAGCACAGGACAGGGCTGTCACGCTGTCAACAAAAGAACTGGATTATCTTCGTGGCTAACACTTAACCTTCTTTTTCTTTCTCTTTTTATTTCTTTTGTGTGACATTCAATGATGTCTTTATATGCCGCTTCTGGAAATAAAGTATTTGGTTGTTAGTCAGCACCCTGTCCTGTGCTCTATACTTGTCCTGTGTCGCGCCGTTTCTGTATTCTTCTACCTTTGTTTGTTTTTGCACTGCACTAGGCAACAATGACTGTGTCCTGGAAGCAATGGGCCCTATCAGGTACTGTTTGCATTCAATCCTAACTGGCAGACCTGAACATTTTGCCATGTGTAGAAAACGCAAGCAACAACCAATCACCTTCGGGCACCGCGTATGCAAACATCTACTAAGAAATAAATCTGCAGAATCATTAACACTAATGAAAGTGATAAAGTTTAAGATGTGCCATGTGGATCTTATGGCAATGCTGATCATACCTGCGCTGCAAATGAGCTTAAAGTGTGTCATAAAGAAGAGCTGGTAGACTGACACGGGCTTTTACTAGTAGTCGGTGATGTTCCACGCAAGGAATTTTCCCTTTTTCTGGAACTTTCAGGCCATAATTTTGGAGCAAAGGGAGTTTTAAGACTCGTGGAGTAAATATTAAACTGATGCCAGTAAAAAGAACATCATATCATCGATCCACAACTCATGTCGGTGCACGGGCTTAACTAGAACTAAGTCAGTCAATTTTAGATTCTCGTAGTCTGCATGGTTGAAAAGTCGAAATGCTGTTTCATACAATTAAATGTGAACTGCAGACTTTTGTGTGACTATTTGATAAGTTAAACTACTAAGAATTGCTCAAAAGCGGCAGGGCTTTTTATCGTAGTAGTATCTACTGCTACTACTACTACGACTACTTTAGTAGTAGTAGATACTAATGCTCCAACTACGTGGAATAGACATCTGGAACTGAACAGGAAGCCACATTAGAAATTAAGTTCATCATTATACTGTCGACCGAAACGTTGCATAAACTGTGCAATGTTTCACCGCATGTTTCACGTCTAATAATCAGGGTTGGCAAAGTACTTTTTCGAGGATTATATCTAGTGTATGTATGCACCGAGAAATTTACGGATTCTCAGAATTATGCGGGGAAAAGGGCTGAAAACAGACAATTTTTGTGTCTAGGAATGGAAATTCTGTGAAGTACAGATCATCACTGCTAGTAGTGCCAGTATGCGGTCATGTAGCCGGATGTTCGGCTATATTTCTTATTTACGTCAGGCAAATTTTTGAATTGTTTGCGTTCACTAGGTACACTAGCTGCATGTGCGACAATTTCAGTACTGTACCTGAAATACATTTTGGTGTTCAGACGCAGGCCAAAATTATTTGTACACAACACAGTGAATTTAAAAATGCTGCGGCACTGCTTGTTTTTAATGATGCTGCATATGCAAGAAATATGTGCTAATTTCCAACCGACAGAAGTAACTGGTGTTTAAAGGGGGTACGATTTAATATACGGCATGGCATGACTTTACAGATCATGGCAGACCTTACGACTTCCAAAGGTTGTGTATTTTACACCCGCAATCTGATGCATACATGGTCATTGCGACAAGAAAAGACTGAACAAAGTGCGAGGCGGTTTGGCATAGTGCTATGGCTTACCGTTACCACCTCAGCCACCTACCATCCCTGTCATAGTGCTTGCTATATTCCCCGCCGTTCATGCTAGGCGGGGTTTGCTAGCACGCACGATGGCAGTTATCTGTGTTAAAGTTATCGATGCGAAAGCGCAGGGGAGGTGGACTGGTAATCGACGTTGGCAGAAAGATTCTGGATGTTGGAGAATACGCGTGCACGGTCATCATTCCGGGAGTCTTGACGGTCACTTATGCGCATATCACATCTTATGCGTAGTAGTAGGCTGAAGGATACTTCCGCGGTTTTTAAGATTTACCAACAACTGCAGTGTTCCAAAAAAGCCACGGCCAAGCACCTGCAGAAATGAGCGGAAGCAAAGCGTTCTAAACGCCGGTCGAGTCGCGTGGTTGGGAACCTGTCACGAAGCCGCGGTGGCATGTAGCTTGCCTAAATGTGACAAACTCTCCAGTTCAACTCCAGTAGGAAGGATGATTCTACGCTGTCACAGAGCGCTAACCTGTCATCGCAAACACCAAAAACTGGAGCTAAAGACAGTTCGAGCACCGACAGAGTCCGCGCGCCGCCACCATAAACCGCCATATCCCGCGGTTAACAAAATTTGAGTTTCGTTTTCGTACTTTCCGGGCTTTACGACTTTGCTTTGGCTTTGCCGCTTTGCGCGCTCTGTCAACAAATTCCCCGTTAACAGTATTTTGGAAAGTACGATTTTGTTATTAGATATATTTGTTAAACTGGCTAGCAAAGTGGTCCATTCAAAAGCGACATTTTTTGTGTGCCCGTTGGCAGGCCTGAGAAAGCTCAATCGCCGCTAACATCACGTTCCTTTGTCGTCTGCCCGAGTGTACGTTTCGTCACTTTCGTGTAGTTTCGGCAGAGAAAAAGGCTGTATGCCTGTATTGGCGTCTCTGCGTTGCCACCAAATGACCACTGAGCGCATGTGTACTATGTGTGTACCGCGCATACACTCATTGAATGCATGTTAATGCACTCAGCCGAACGGCGACGACCAGTGACGGTGATCGTAAAGCTAGCACCTACGAACAAGTGCTTCAGGAAAGGCGAACGCAAGTGGAAACATGGACGCATGATGACCGAATACATTGTTCCACACAGCTGCGAAAGTTACTGTGAGGTTGCTTAGAGAGGCCAGTGCTAGCGTGGTGTGCCCTAACATACGAGGTGTTGGTCTTTTTAACAGGCTGGAGGGAAGCAGCGACATTGGCCCCCATCGTTGCCACCGAAGTAACTTCTGAGTACAATCTGCAGCCTACTATTTTATACAATGTTTGACAGACGCCAGCGGTGTCAGCGGTCTCTGAAAGATGTTTGATCGTTCAGTGAACTTTGTGTGCCCCTTCAATGGCACTCACAAACAACTTCGAAGAGAGCACTGACATTGCATAGTGCGAAACGGGAAGGGGAACAACAACAACGGCGGAGTAGTTGTTAGCGTCCTTTAATGGGCGCCGTGATCGCAGTGGGAAGTGAGAACATGCGTTAGTACTAAGTATAGGCAACGTGTCATACGGAATAAGGAAGGTATACGGAATGAATTTACGTTTACTGTGTGATTTGGTTCTACGACATCACTAATTAGAATGCGAACATAATAGCCCCCTTCCACAGTCGCACCTTGCGTGGTTCTAATGGATCTCATCTGAACAGCTGCACGACATGTAGGGAGTGTTTCCTGCGACTGCTGGGAAAGGGCTTCGTTGTGCACCGAACACAAATAGGTTGATGTTTTTGATAGCTAGTGGCATTCTTGAACGAGCTAGAGCAAAAATTGGTAGTCTAAAGCCCGTTTCACATGGTGCGAATTTGACTGCGTTTTCGCACTTGCGCATTCGCAGTTGCGGCAAATATGGGCCGTCCGACCGTTTGTGCGTGCGATTTTCCGATGTTCGGAGGGCTGAACTTCTCTGCGAAAACGCACATGTGGCAAGGACGGGGAACCAATCACAACGTGGATCGTAAACACGTCATTGTGGCCTGCCTACTTAATTTTTGTTTTGATGAAGTAACGCAGTCAAACACAAACAATTGACTGTCACGAAAACAGTTTCTAAGTTGTTTTACTTTATTTTCACCGAAGCAAACTGACGCCAAGAATAATTCAGTACTCCGCTACATGTTCGCAAACGCGAAAATTGCAGCTGCTGCGCTCGGTGCATGTGAAACGGCAATGCGACGTTCGCATTTGAGGAAATCGTAGCTGCGAAAAACGCAGTGCAAAATCGCACCATGTGGGGCGGGCTTTAGACGGTGTGTCACGGGAATTTCGGTACGCCTGCTGCCTCGAAAGCCAACCACTGTCACTTGATGCACGACAAACCAGTGTGAGGGACTTGTTAACTTTGTTTTAAAAGAGTGATGCAGGCATCGTAGCAGTCTTTTCTACCTATCTGGGACCAACAGCGTTACTGATAACCAGGCGGCATTACTGTAGAAGTTTTTGGACACTCACTGCTTCGAGGAGCCAGCCCCCATTTCCAGTGCTTGCCAAAACAGTTTCATTGTATAATATTGACCCGGCACCTCCACCAAAATGTTACACAAACGAAGGATTAAGCACTGGAGACTATTTACAAAGTATATTTACAAAGGACAACTGCAGCGCTGGCCAGTTCAGCCGACAGCTCGAGAGCAAGAAGCAGTTCGTCTTCTTCGTCGGGGCGCCCGCACGCATCGTCCACAAGAAACACGCAATATGCATGTATCATTACCCCCAGTGGCAGAAGTACCGTCCCGGTGCGTCTAAATATCAGTGGTAACAGGAGAGTAATACGGTTTGAGGCGTGCGACATGCACAACATCAGTGAAATTCGGGGCAGAGAAGGCACTGGTACTGACTGGGGCGATTTCATAAGTAACTGGAGTCGCAGCACGCAGCACTCGATATGGACCTGTGTACCGAGACAATATAGAATGCTGCATAGTTGCACCGAAGACGGAATGAGGACTGTAAGACCAGGATAATGAACCAACACAATCCATAATCAATCTATAGTCATATGGTCTTTCACTTTGCACTTAACTATAGCTTCCTGTATTTTTATTCCTGTCATTGCTAGAGTATGTAAACTTTCTTCACGCACTACTGAATGAGAAAAGGGGGAACTGAGTGGCCTGATTTTTGTTGGTGACTATCATATAATGGCAACATACAGTGAAATTAAGGAAAGCACAGGATATGTAAGTAACTTGTCTTGAAGTAAAATGTTGGAAATGATATAATGAAGGGAAATGAAAGTAGACAAAAAAAAAAAATGTATCACCGCAGGTGGAATCCAAACCCACGTCTTTGCATAACGAGTGACACATTATTACCAATTGGACTACTGCAGCGTTGTTTTCCTATCCAATATGTGTGCTAGATCTAGCCCTGGGAGTGTTAGCCAGTGTCACAGCTCATGGCCATGGCGGCGGATGTAGAACATCCTTTCTACCGCACTACTGCCGCTTCTGTATGCGACACTGACAGCATCAATAACTTGCATGAAAAAAATGTTTATGCTGCCCTTAATGTGCCTCACAAATTATGACCAGCATCTGGAAAAGTGGCAACCTTCGAAGTGAACCCTGGCTTTCGTGTTTTGGCAAGATATCATCGTAGTTCTTAAAAGCATATATATATATATATATATATATATATATATATATCTTATGATATGACTAATGAAAATTGGGCCCCTCGGTTCCCTTTCTTCTCGTTCAAATATGTATATATATAAATACAGTTAAGCCTCGATATAACAAACTTCACTATATCAATAGCCTCAGTATAATGAAGTAATGAACTTTTTATAACTTGTCCACAGAACACCATGTATATTGAACCTCTATATAAAGAAGTGTGTTTATACACAATTTCAAATTAATGAAATATAATGAAGTAAAGTGCCGGGGGATTTTACCGGACTTGATTATATCATAGTTTAACTATAGATATCATACTTTACTATAGCTATACAGCACTCTTCGAAGAGTTCTGTATATGCAAACAAACTGCTTATTTGATCCTAATGCTAGCTTTTAACAAATATTCTTCATAACATGTAATGTAATGACAGAAATTTGCTATTAATATGAATGCTAGGTTGAAAACCTCATTTTTTAGTAGTAGTGAGAACATCCAAAACTATAGGCCGTGTCGACTGACCTCTAGGGGTGTTACGTGCCCCCTCCATTTGTCTGTGCGCCACTGCATCCGAGACATTCATCATTTCTATCACCTCCGAAGATGTTTCTTTTCCTTCTAAGCACTGGAAGTGTCTCGAATGCCTGCAGTGATAGAGCGATGGAATGGAGCAATGGCTGTTTTGGCTAGACTATGCACGATAGTGACAAAGAATGTTAATCCATCCTCGGGCATAATTTGTGCAAATCACACTTCACATTTTTTAGTTGAACAACTTGCAAATGACTAATCTCAAAATGTCTCTAAACTTCTCACTGGACTCACAAATGGCAATGCCCTTGTCTTTCAATGACGCAGTAACAAAGTTTTTTGCTGAGGAAACCATTCGGAATTTTTGTTGTGGCCACATGCCACTTTTGAGGTGGATACCGTCTCTTTTTTTCATAAGACCCCTCACAAAAAATGGCACATCCCTGTTTCTTTCAATGACGCAGTAACACAGTTTTTTGCTCAGGGAAACCATTCGGATTTTTGTTGTGGCCACATGCCACTTTTGAGGTGGATACCGTCTCTTTTTTTCATAAGACCTCCACCACCTTGCATATTTATGCAGAGCTCATTTGCTTATTCGGTGTTCCTGAACTTCATATTGGTAATTAGTTTTTACCATCCTACTTGCCTCGTCATTAGCTCAATTGATAAACTGGCCTCCCATAAAAGTGGTTGCGGTGCCATGTTCAGTTCCCAAACCAGAGCAAATTTCATTACAACTGCATGCAAAGGTTTCATTTTGAGAAAATTCAATGGGTCTGTTTTTTCTTTTCCTTTTTTTTTTCCTTGTCAACTGTCCTTGCATGCTCTCTCACTTGGCAAGCGTCATATCACAGTGAAGCCAACCGATTTGATATTCCAGAAGTGTGATCTAGCAATCTACATTGTCACTATTCTTTGGGGCCCCTTTAAGACCTTGCATAGTTTCTTAATGATTGCTATTCCTCATTCCACAACACATGGAAGTCGGGCTTTCATCTTTGGAAGGAAAGAAAGATGTGGAGACTGGTGCCTAGCAGCTGATTTAGCGACGTTTGGGAACCTGCTTCAGAGTCATCAGAGCATCAATCACTGAACAGTAAATGTGAAGTGCAACCAGTCTCCTTTTAACCTGTGTGTTACTTGCAGTTTGAATGAAGGCAGACCTCTGTGGGAAAGACTGCTGGGTGCTCAGTAAGGTACGAGACCGGGCTAGCTGGTATTCCACATTGATACGACCAGCGCAAAAAAAAAAAAAAAACTCAGTTCCTGTCAGAAGTCATTCAGAGTGTCAGCACGTACTGTAAGTAGAGCCATCAGGTCAAAATTGTCGGCATTCACCTAGAGATTAGAGCACCTGAGAGTGTGTTTTTGAATGTGGCAGTTCAATGCTCAGTTCCCCTTGCATGAGAATCATAAGGAGAGCAGAGGCTGTGGTCAGCATGTGAGCACATGCAAGATCCTTTTACAGATAAACTCATTTCGGGCTGTACTTTAACCATGCAGCAATCATTTTTGTGGCTGGTACCTTTTTTTTGAACTGTCTGCACATCTAAGGATCCCATAGCATTCCTCGAACAGGGGCCTTGCAATGGCCCTGGGTGTACTGCACTGGAGAAAAAAAGCGGCCCATAAGAATGAGTGATAATGATGATTACTGTGTGGCAAAAGTACATCCCTGAAGAGCATAACACACTAATGCAGTTTGGCTGGTGCACCTGCATTTTCTGAATATGTTGGTACCTGAAAGTACACTGGATCCTATGTACCACTAAGATTTTCTGTTTTGTCAGTGGCACTTTACATTTGTGAATATGTGTTCTGCTCTCTACAGTACTCATTACTTGTGAGTGCTGAATCCATGGCATTCAGTGTAATAGACGTGGCCAATTGTGGCACTGATTTACCTTGCACTGACTCCACTTCTCTGTGCCTCGATTTTCCAGGCATCAAGGCAGATGCACAACCCAAGGAATAGAGGATTTGTCAGAATAGCTGACGACAACATTTTATTCGCAAATGTCTGCAAGCAAGCACATACACCAAGTTCACATGCAGCAGTCACCAGCAGATGCATAGTGTCCACTACAATTAACAGCCGTACGAGTTGTGCTGCTGTCTATTTGTGCACCTTCTTTTGTTGTCATTTTGTCACATTTCCTGTGAATTTGTTGTGCCGTTGATAACTTCAGAATGTTTGATCTTTCGTAAAGTGAGTCCTGTCAGTGCTGCTCATTGTCACTGAGTTGGGTGCAACAAAGCCGCACTTTCTGTTTTGTGTCAGTAACAATGTGTTGTGGCTGAGTCTGTCAGTTGCCGTTGATAGGCATTGATCAGTGATGATGTAGAGTGCCGTGAGCAACATAAGGGCTTTTGCAGTCACATTGTACGATGAGTTCACGATCATGTTTGATTGTCTCCTTATATAATAACCATTACAACTTCAACAGCAAAAGGCAGTTACCATTAATGGCACCTCTCTGCTTGGTTTTTCATCTTGCTGCTTCTGTGGTCGTGTTGTTATTTTTTTATCATGGTCTGCTTTGTTTATTCATTGCAGTTGATATAGACAAAGTGTTTGTTCATCACAGTTCTTAGCTTTTAACTCACAATGGCAATTTTAGGGAACTAAAATTATGAGTGTGCAGCAATATCAATGAATACCACAAAAGTATTGAATGTTCCTTTCATAAATGTAAAGGTTTTAGTTCTAAGACCTCTTTTAAGTTTCAGCTTCAAAAACTGTGCAAGATAAAAATCAGTGTCATGTGTAAAGGTTTTCTTTTGAGAGCCCATAGAATGTATTCTAATATCTTCTGTTTCTGCTCTTTTGACATACTTATCATGCTAAATATTGACACGCAACTAGATGGCTTCAAAACATGAATTCCTTATCACATAAAAATTGATGACATTAAAGCATTTAGTGCTCTAAATATTTTGCACAAGTCAAATGGCCAACCATCCTAACTTCCTGCATTTATAAAACATTCCTGCTCTTCAGTTGTTTATTCACTCCGGTACTATTTTTCTTTGTAATTTCATTATGTCAGTGCTACAGCTCTTACGAGGGCTTCCAAGCAATTTGTATTTAGACTTACGTAAATGTACATATATACCAAACATATACACCTGTAGTACACACATACACCTGCAGAGAGCTATACATACAAATGATTGTGGCAAGCCTTAATGTGGGAAAGCATAGCAGAGAACAAAGGGTAACACCTACCATGGGAACTTACAGCAAATGAAGCTTGCTGGATCAGTGCTCAGTGTCAATCTAGTAAAGATGCTCTCGACTACTCGTGCTTCACCGCTTGCCTGTGCTCATGTATTCTGTTACCCTGTATGTGCAAGATATACAGGCCACGTGATCAGCCTTCCTGTTCTGCAACCAGTCGCATCTAATTCTGTCTTGCAGGCTCCACTAGACTACTGCAGCACAGTGCTTATCAGCTCGGTGTTGGCTCATCTACCACACAAGTAGGGCTGCATCGCTCCCTCTTTCCAACTAGTGGGAGTGACCTAAGCTACCACGAGGGTGTGCACGGTGACGAACGGTTCACTTGCAGTTACTGCAGAAAAGTCTTCAAGAAGAGGGGAACCCTGACTGTTCACCTGCGCGTCCACACCGGTGAGAAGCCGTTCCAGTGTCACCTGTGCCCCAGGAACTTCACGCAAAGGGCGACTCTCATGTATCACATGCGAACACACACCGGAGAAAAGCCGTATCAGTGCCGCTATTGCCCCAGGGCCTTTGCACGAAAGATGCTGCAGCGGAACCACGAGCGCAGCAAGCATTTGAAGCATTTGGCTGCTCTATGAAGGATGTTCGCCACATTTTGCTGGCATTCTATGTGACAAGCCTCAACGGTGGACCTTGGGAGGCAGGTGTGTCTACTCCTTTTAGTTGCAGCTGTGATGCACTTTCCAAAGGAAGGAGTTATGTCTGCACATTTTTCAAGACAAACTAGAATGTTTCCTCACTCATGCAAAGGTTACAAGGCACAGTATCCAAGAAAAAGTGAAATACTTGTCACAGCCTGTTGGACCTTTGTATCAAACGGTGCAGCAAATACTTTACCATGAGACAGCCCATATTCCTCACTGAAAACCTACGCTGAGTGCCGATGTCTTAAAAAAAAACTACTTTTTTCTGGCTCCTGTGCTTTGAAAACTTTCACAGTTAGCTTTTCCTGTCCTGCAACATCCAAGCATATCGTGAAGCATGGACATGGGCTGCAAAATTAAAGGCCTGATTAATGCTGCATTATGACCTAGGTAGCTGCCACTAGGTAAAGGACTTTTGTATAGCAAGACTATCCCAGATGAAAGCTGTTGCAATTAATTTTCTGAGGTTAGTACTGTCATTAAATGATTGTAAGAGCCTCACACATGGGGACATTGTTCTGCAACATTAATACAAGCCACTGAAAGAAATTTTTTTAATATATTTTTAAGAATTCTACACTAGATTCAGTAATGTATTCATGTCATTGAGAGGACAGCCTTGATACATATTGTTCCTCTATTATTGGACACAGTGTTGTTTGGCTATGAAAAATGATGACATTTATTTGCCCCGTGAATTCCCAATGGTTGTACATCCTTGGTGTGTTTTTGCCTTGTCTAATTTGACCTCTTAACAAATGTGAGGTCAAGGACTTCCTGGTGAATGGCAATGTCATTTCCAAGGTCACACAGACAACAGTAGCAGCAAATAAGTGCATATCAAATGGATAACAGTGATATAGGTGGTGCTGGTGTTTTGGTTGGCCGCTCCACAAACTTTCCCTGGCGCCTTGCAGGGCCCCGTTAAGTGACCTCCTTTTGTGTAGCAGCGTATTGCAGTGGCACAAAGGGGCAAGATTTTACAGTGTTTTCTTCTTGCTTTCAGGTCATGAAATTACAATTGTAACATGTAGGATACCTAGACGTTTGTCCATCTTACTGCGTACACGGGAAACTAAGCGAAGGTTGCCAACATGTGATATTGTTTCTTATCAGAAAATCTTGCTGTGAAGAGAGCCTGCTGTATGATTGTAACATTCTTCTGGAAGTGCGAAATTTCCTAAGTTGCAATCTGTCCATCAATCTTTGTGCATGAACCATGAAGGAAGGAATGAAGTCAGGGAATTGACAAATACAGGGTTGGTGTGGCAAGCACAGAGAAAGAGCATTAATTGGAGACCATTTGGAGATGTTTTTGTTTGTCCTTAAAGAATCTGGCATCTTCTTGTCCTGTGGTAGACTTGCTGGATGTGATGGCTACAATAATAGTGACTGGTGTGCACAGGATGCCTGTGTCCACCACAAACACTGTGTAAGTGCTAGTACCTTACAGCTTGAAGGAGCTATGGGATCAGTGTGCTGCTTATCATCCACACACATTAGAGCAAGTACAGGTGTTACTATTTACCCTCATTCTTGGTTTTACTCCCTCTCTCTCGCCCTCATCTGTAAATAATTTACCTGCTCTATTTCAATCTCACCTTCATGTTAAACAGGCTAACCATCCTTCTCAGTTTGTAACACTTTCAAATAAACTGTTTACTCATCTAGTGAGCTTAGTTGACAAATATGATTGCCTACCATTCCATTCCAATTGTCGAGGCATGCCACATTGCTTTGCTTATACGGGCATTGACTAAACCAGCTCACTATGCCTAAAAATTAAGCTGATCGCAATTCTTGCGTTCATCCACCTAGTTTTCGGGATTTCAAAACAGAGAGCTTCTTGGAATTTGTGGTAGAATACTAATAAACTACCTGTTATACTAATCAACTACCTCGTTGTGCTTATTTAAGAGAATCAGCACAATGGCATGACTTTATAGAGGTTAAGCTAAAAAATTTAAGTTACATTTTTACTGTAAATAAGGTCACTCTGCCGCCACTTCCATGCACCAGCTGAAGCATAAAGCAAATCAGTTTTCGTTGTAGTGTAGTTAAGCTTTATCTATATTAATGTCATGTTTTTTTGTTTTTGTTTTTCTTCTTTTTGAGGTTGCCTTCACTAGGTAAACAAATGCTATCAATGCCTGAGAAGCCTCAAACCTCAAGTTGTTCTCCCTCTCTAATCAGAGAAAGAAAAGATAGATTCCACAATGCTTATTTCGGCTAAAGGAATGTGCTGAATTGTGGTAAACAGTGGAAAAAAGAACAAGCTACGGAGTAACGTCAGAAAGTCGCTGTCACTGTTCCCATTTTCATTGCTGCCACAGCTACCAGTTGCTAATTTTAACTACAGCTAACATCAACAGCCATTTATGACTGAGGTCAGTTACAAATGGGGCTTCAATGTACATTTGAGCTAAAAAGGCTTCCTGCCAGTGTGCTTCAAAACTTCAGACCTCAAACCCACCACGCATATGGTCTAAGTGGCTTCTCTGCACTTTAGCGACATGAATTGCACCTTTCTCATTTAGCCTCACATCGTCACCCTCCGTTGCCCTCTCTTCAACACATGAGGGTGAGGGCAGGTGAGGGTGAGGATGCCCATGCCTGGTCCATAATACATTCATTTTTACTTTCTGCTGTTTCTTCATAACCACTACAACTTCCAACAATCTAAGCAAATGACAATTAATATTACTGGCACCCTCTGTGCCCCAGTCTTCACCTTTATGCTTGTGTTATTTCTGCTTTTATTTTCATGATTGCCTTCTTTACATTACAAGTGTGACTGTGCCTTCATACACTGAACTCTACAAGAGCAGGGGTTCGTGTTAGCCTGTGGTCAGTGTGATATGCTGCGAGACAGAATCGCACAATGGTGCTTCCTCACAAATTCCACGCTGTCCTTGTATGCACTTTCCCTCTCAGAGTTGTCCTTATGATTGCACTCCTGGCAGCCATACCTCTCATATAGCATAAATAAAACATAAATATGAGCTATCAAAGTAGAAGATCTGGTTTCTTGTTAGGTCTCTACTCGTGGACAATGGAAAAGTAGGTGGAGTAACATAATGATTTGTCCCTTCTCGTTGCTTAACTTTGCAGCGGGCAACTTATCCATTGCCTATTGGCTGACTCACTTAGATTAATGTGCACCACTAGCCCAGTCATCCATCTTGCTAAAAAAAAAACAACCCTCGTTCCACGAAGTGAACCTCTCTGTCGAGTGAGCGTACTTTCTCTCATTTCTGCCGTTATTGTTTATCTAATTGTCCTTTCCAAGTGCCGATACAGAACTGATTGCGTGCCTCCCTGAGCGCCGAGTTATGTTGGGCGCTGAAGCCATCCGCTTCACGCTGCACTACCTATGCGAGTTGACACCACGCCAGCTGTGCCGATGACGTCATCCGCAGCGTCGCTTGCCTATCTTTATTTAGGTCATCCATCATCTGCTGTGACAGCTGAACCGCTGACCTCATTCTTGGCGCTATGCCAACATTTACTGCCGAACTTCATACACCTGCATCACGAATCTTCCAAGTGGGGGTATATATATACTCTCATGCATAAAAGCACATTTCACACCACTGCATGTAATATTTATGTGGTACCGCAGACACCCTGTATGATACTTAGCATGCAGTTATGTCACAATGACATGTCACAATTTCAAATAATTGTAAGAGGTGTTCTACTGTGCTGCTTCTTGTTTGTATTCGTGTGCCATTCCTGTTTGTGCTACACTGATGAAAAACCATTTCAGTGTAGCTTTTGCCCAATGACATTCAGCCGTATGTCATATCATGCTGGAAATTGTGCGATGACAGGCTTAGCTCAAGTCTTCTTGCAGCCTCTATTTTTAGTAGTCCTTCGTTATCCTTTTAGCAGTTGTCCTTTGGATGGTATTGCATAATGAGTGGAATGATAAGACAACAAGAAGGCATAAGTGCGTTAACGCTTATGTATTTCCTTTCCTCACCAAGTCACTGTCACAATCTGCCCACCAAAAGGCCTTTTAAAATTGTCATTTTCTTATTTTCATGACCTGTTTTCGATTACCTCTTGCGCTACCATGCGATACGCCTATGTCCTGTTACTGACAGCGAACACGCTCACTGGTGCAGATAATGGCAGGTGTCATGTTTGTCTCAGAATGTGTCCAAGTCTAAACAGCACGAAGGATGGAACAAGTAAGAACACAAATGACAAAACGTTTGTGTTCTTACATGTTCCATCCTTCGTGCTGTTTAGACTTTCATATGTACCAGTTAGCCCTCGTCGGCACTCTAGTTCCGAGTGTGTCACTTTCTGTGGCACAGACTTCGTCACCATGTGTCGCTACCCAGAGGCGTCCTCTCAACTATGCTCAAACGTGGGAAGTCGTCTGCCGCATTGTCCCGTTTGCAGCTACGCCACAACTTCCTGCAGTACAACAGAGATTCACCAAAGGACACACAATAGGAAGTGCCCTTAACAAGTGTGACTACTGCGGCAAGGTGTTCCCACTGAGGTACAACCTGGACATACATCTACGCACCCATACAGGCGAGAGACCGTTCCACTGACCCTCTGCCCTATGGCCTGCGCGCAGAAAGGGTCCTCATGCGGCACATACAATCGCACAGAGGCGAGAAACCGTATCGGTGTGGCTTTTGCCCAATGAGGTTTGGCCACAAGGCGCACCAGAAGAGGCACGAGGAGAAGATACACGTGCGGCAGGCCACACACATTGGGGCAACGAATGCTGGAGAACTAAGCACCACTTGAGCAAGGCGGAATAGGAAATTTCCGCCTGCCGTGTGAAGCTATCAGTGACAGCTTGTTCTTGTGCTGCAGAGAGGCTGTACGTGGGATGTCAACTTCCGTATGCTCACTTCGAGGGACAGATATTTCAACAATCATTCAAGAGTCTATTGCTTCACATGCTAGCTGATTAACTTTCGACTGTTAACAGTGTCCCAGCTTACTTCACCCAAGCTATTCAACGAGGTGGGAGGAGGGTAGAAGGAGAGAAAAAACACGGTAGAAGGTACACTCATAAGACCTGGTGTTCGGTCGTCAAAGGTCTGACAACCGAACACCATTGATCTTGAAATCGTGTCTATCACCATGTTTTTCCAATCTTTCTTTTAGTTGAACAGCTTGGCTAAAATTAGCTGGGACACCCTGTATATCAATTTTCCACGCATTTACATTTATTGCAATCGTGGTTTAAACGTTCTTTATTTTTCCAACATACCTTTATCGGTAAATTTAAAGTTTAGCATTACAATTGACATATTTGTACAGTATAGACCACTTATAACGTAACCGCTTATAGTGCAGGACCGGATTTAGTACGGTCTTTGCAGACTCCCGTTAATTTTCCCATAGCACTTCATGTGAATGCATACCGCTTACAGTGCAGCCGCGTGAGACGAAATACCGGTTATAATGCGGCTCCCGCGGGAAAATCGTGCCCACAAGGGCGGTAGCGAGCACGCTTCTCAACGAGGTGCGCCCACCGATGGGAGAGGAGATCAACGAGGGCGATGCGGAGGAGGAGCATCAGACGTAGAGCATGAGTCCAAGGGTGATAAAATCATTGCCGCGTGCCATATGTGCGAGTGAAAACGCGCGGGGGATGCGCGCCTTCACGGAGAGCGAACGCACAGCAGAGAGCAAACGCGACTTCCATCACGCGGAAGGCCGTGGAGGTATGGGAGGGAGGGAGGGGGGGCGACGCTGTGCTGCGGCTCCAAATGCGTATCTTGCAACCGGGCGCAAGGGGAACTGGCGACGCAATCTCCCACGTGAAAGGAGCAAAGCAGGAAGGCAGCACGGGAGGGAGGGCGGCTTCTACTCCGCCAACAAATGCGTTCGCGCCTATGCCGGCTGTCGGTGTTGTCGCGCGCATCGTATCTTGAAAGCGATTTCCACACGGCTCTGACCTTTGTATGCGCTGTGCTTAAGCCGCTCAGTTTCCGTTGAAGCGATCGACCGCACGAACCTTCGCTCGCTGCAGTGGCCGCGTTTCCCCACGCCCGCGTTTTAACAGTGGCTGTTTGTGGTCATTGAGTCTGTTCATGTTTGCTTGTGCGCGTTGACACCACGCTTGTTAATTCAGTTAGTAAGTGAATGTGTCAAGTTTATGCAGCCGATAAAACTACTATCCCTACTCCTTATAGCTCTCTACTAATTTCAGACATATTTTAAGATTATTACTTTGTCTGCTTCATACGAAGATCGTGGGTACTTGGACATTAACCTTTCAATGTTCGTAAATTTAAACGGATGCAAAACTCCCAGTCGCACGCTTCGATTCTTGGATATGCGTGGCTGCTTGGTCTACATGTTTTGCATACGTGCAGGGCTTGAAAATCGTTGTTTTGGTTATAGTGCGGTACCGCTTATAGTGCAGATATTCACGACTCCAGCGACTTACGTTATAAGCGGTCTACACTGTATATGTTTGGCTGATTTATGCATTTATTGACTTTGTGTTCACTAATGGGCTGTGTTCCTTCTTGTAAAACAGTGCAAAATTTTCATTGTGTGCGCTAATTTTTGTTGCAGTTCCACTTGTTTTGTGGGTTTGTACCAGTGATCCATTGATTTTTTTTTTTTTTTGTTAAAGCAGTGTGCCACAATCTTCTCATTTTATATACAGTCAAACCTCAATTTAACGAAACCCAGCTTTACAAAATTTTCTAGTTAATGAAATGTTTTGTATTCAGAAATAATATATATAGAGAGCCTGAAACCTCGAAGGAACGAGGCGAGCCTAATGTCTTACCTGAATCAATTCTATTTTTAGGGAATACATGGGTAAAGGAACGAACATGTCACATGAGACCAAGGTTGGGTTCAGAATTTTACTAAATTTATTCATGTGTTGTAGTTATGAATGCATCACCTTGCCAGTTTCAGGTGGGAAGTTTTCCTTTTATGTAACAGTTTATTGCAGTGTCTCGGTATCTCAAGTTCAGCATTGGCTTAGCATATGGTGCCAGCTGTTCTATCGCAGCCATGTTAAAAGAGGTGTCTTCTCGGTGCAGAATTATCCCACAATTACTTATTCTGACAAAGCCCACAAAGACTAAAGTTATGTCTTATGGCTCTTGAGCTTGTCTTATAGCTCTGTGCGTTAGTCGCATGAGTTTTGCCAATGTAACAAGATGAGTCTCCTATCCCTTGAACTGTTAAATAGAGGTTTAACGCATTGTTTGTACAACAGTGGTCTTCCTTTTTGAGAAACTGCTTGCAATGCTGTTTATTGCTGCCTTGTATCTGGTGATCTAGCTGTTTCCACTGGTGTAATTCTTCAGCACTCACCATGTATAAGAAGTGAGCAAATAAATGAATTTTTGAACTTGAAATGATCAGGTTTAAGTTTGTGTGCACAACAACAGTACAGTTAGAAATTTATGGTAGTGTGCCCAAACCACGAAGAAGGCTAATATTTCTAAACACCGCAGTACTTTGTACGTCTGTGCTTGGGGTGTAGGCATATGGCTGGAATTTCCACTCCCTGACCCTGGGGAAATGTGCCAGGGAAAAGTACCGGCCCCAACACACAATTTTACGAATGTCCACTCCAGTGCTGACTTGACGAATGATGCAATAGATCAATTGAATGGCTACGCGCAATATACTGCAGTAGCAGGGAAAATGGGGCTTGTTGGGGCAATTCTTTCAGGGCAGTGCATTTGCTGGACAGAGCCCAAGCAGATGAGGAATATGTAAGGCATACATATGAGTACTGACTCACAGCTACGAGTTTATTGGTGAAAAAATGTAAACATAACAAATTAAAAAATAAAACATTGATACAGATAAAAAGGGCCTATGCATGACAATGCCTTTTGAGTACAACAAAAAGAAAGATAGAACCTAAACGTTGTCTTTTAGATGAAGAGAAACAACGTGTGCAAAAAACACACATACACACACACACAAAAGGTTTCTTCGAAATGGAATGCCGGTTAATGAAAATCATGCTCTTGCAAAAATCTTAATCCTTTCCTGCTACTTCCAACTGACGATTTGCTAATAACTTGTTCCATTTCCTTGCAACTTACAAGGCCTCCATGATTTTAACACGAAAGTGTTTTATTCCGGGGTCCACCAAGACTTCACTGACGCATTTCCGTCACGGAAATACGTCATAGAACATAATACAAAGAAAGAAACCAGAAGAAAAAGTTCCACAAACATGCAAAATTTGGGAATCGAACCCACGACCTCTCGGTCCGCGACGATAGATCGCCGAGCGTTTAACCCATTGCGCCACAAACGCATT
Organism: Dermacentor silvarum; assembly: GCF_013339745.2. NCBI lineage: Eukaryota > Metazoa > Arthropoda > Arachnida > Ixodida > Ixodidae > Dermacentor > Dermacentor silvarum. The sequence goes on along the minus strand of NC_051163.1, from coordinate 61,201,713 downwards.
TGCAGAGAGCTACACAGACGCGCCTTATATATCTAACACTCCTCCGTGTACCCGCGCTCTTGTTCGGGGCGGTGCCGCCGCCTACGAGCAGAAAAGAGAAGTACTGCATTATGACACTAACGCGCACCGACAGTGAACGCTTCGGTGGTCTCACCACTACGACGCCTCGATGCCAGCATTCGAAGGGACGCTGGCATCAAGAAGCACTACCAACGCCACCTAGGTGGCGTTGGTAGTGGCGTTCACCGTACTCAGCACAGCGGAGCGTGGCCTCCGCAATTAGCTCTGAAAATGTTTCTGAAGTTGATCGCGGAGGCTGCAATTACGACGCGCTGTACGCGCTGATTTGACTCGGTGACGATTCAGTTACGTGCTTTGTCTTGCGCGTTGTATTAGTGTGTCAGTTACGTGCTTCGTCTTTCGCGTTGTGCTAGCGTGTGCAGCGTAGTGCAGCTTCCATATGCACGACGGTTGCTCATGGTCATCGACGTTGGTAGTCGTGATGGAGGAGACGTGCCACCAGGCGTCAGCGTGGGTGCATCAACGCCTAAGGGCGCTTTAGCCACAAAACACCAATAGACATTATATATCAATGTGCAATAAACATTACACTACTTCTGTGAAGACACGTTTCACTTTCGTGTTCTATACCGATTCCTATATAAGAGGGATCAACCACATTTTTTTCTTATGTCCTGGTCTTTGTGTCTAAACAAAATCGTGGTTTTCTATGTTATCATATTGGGGAGGGGGAGTCTTCCACAACCCCTACAATGTGCAGGCATGTGCAGGTCCTCCTGAAGCAAAGGTAACTGATCAAATGGGTCGAAATTTCCAATCCAGGACAAGATCGACAGAGCCACTGCATCATGTCAAAAGACTGCATTCACAAATTCTTGCAGTGCTTGGAAATAAAATGCATTCAGATCCCCTGCACTGGAGGAATCGGTCATATGAAACATTTTGCAGGTAGCTGACCATCCAACATTGTTTGGGCTTCTGCAAATCGTTACTATATGGATGAACATTTTTGGGTAAGGCAAGCAAGTGGTGATTTAAACGTGAGAAAAATTCAGCGCAAATGCCCAGGACAAACCACAAAGAAGAGACGCAGTAACGCACCCGCGATCTCTGCCAGGGGGAGGTTGAATTTTTGTGGTGGTGGGGGGGGTTAAAGCAAGCACTTTGCATAATATGCAATTTCCTTGCTTTAGCCAGAGGAATCCAACAGCAAATAAAATGCCTAATAATTATAATAATATAATGACACCAAGGATGATGACGATCTTTATTTCTTCAGTGTTTTACTGAAAATAATTTAAAAGTGAATGAAAAAATACAAGACAGTGATAGTGTTTTTGCTAATAAAGAAAATTCGACCTCAAGCCACCTCCTGAAATGTAATGACAATGTGAACAGAGCGCTGAAGGTACACGTTGGACCGGTGGGGCCGGACGCGTGGGGGGGGGGTTACAACACCCAAACCCCCCCCCCCCCCCGTTGGTGCGCCACTTAAGAGACGAGGCAAGCACTGATGCCATCACCTTAAAATACTATGTACCAACTAGCCCCAACTGAAGTGTTATTGAAGCAAGCGGTGAGCATGATCCAGTCATGTGCCCATTGCCAGCAGCAAGGCGATGACAACCGTGATGACAATAGTACGATAGCAATGGTATGATGACTGATTTTTTTTAGTTGTCTGGTAAAGAAACGTCAGGATGTTGTGTGGTACACATCATGGCATAAATTCCATGCAATGTTTATGTTTATGTGATACACTGTTCACAAATTATGCTGAAACGCAAATGCTGAATGAGGCGGATGTACAATTTGAAATGTCAACACAGTGTTATGAGCACTGAGGCGATGTATGTGATGCTTGTCGAAAAAAGAATGGTGATGAGAGATGTATATGTAGAGAAGTATCACACCTATCAGGATATACTTAGCATTCTGTACCACATGTGTCACAGTGGCAGATACCCACCCATATTGGAGGATTGTCCAATAAGCAGATAGCCAATGTCACAAGAGTGGAATATCCAGATATAAGAAATTTAAGAAAATTAAAGAAGCTATTGAATACCACTAGGAGTGTGCAAATGTAGCCTGCTCCACTACGTAAGTTCTCATGTTTTATGCCTATATTAAGCTCATGGGGATTAAATTTGTCACGCTTTTGTTCCAATTTTAAGTTTATTGCACCCAGTTGGCTTGTTGAAGTACTATTCAAAACTGTTTGGAAAATATTTGTATTTACGAATAGGAGCTTTGAAAGTTAAAAAAGAAATAGTGATTCAAATGTTTCGAATACTTGCACACCCCTAAATATCCCTAAATATCACACTATTTATTAATAGGTCCATGCTTTAGTGATAACTATCAGCCGACATATGCAGGTTTCATGCTGGGATTCCACAGTTGCAGCAACAGCTACAACTGGACTATTTGAAGAGCACTGGACTAGACTCCAGACTTTAACAGCATCACTGACGTACCGGTACAGTCCTGCGTTTTTGTCCCACCATGTGCCTATGACATTCCTTTTGTCAGATGGGAATGTGAAGACCACACCAAGTGAGCATTTTAGCTGTGCTATTTTGTCAGTTCTGCAAAACCGACAATAAACTGTTGTGTTCGTTTCATAAAATCCGAGAAGAAAAATCCTGACGCTGGGTGTTCGTCACCTTCGAAGAAACCCAACACTGGAACAATTAAGGAAACCACTGCGTTACATGGTTATTTCTTTGTTTGCAGATACTGCAGGCTCTTCTCAGGCCCATGCAGGAGTGGATACATAGAATACAAACAAAAGAAATAAATTTATCGTATAATTTAATAAAAATAGTTATTGTATATATGCATCCATTCCTCCTTTTATTAAAGTTTTACATCCATCCATCCATCCATCCATTCCTCTTGTTCTCATCGTCTTTCATCGCTCTTTTTTTGTCCCCTTTCCTTTTGTTTCCCTGTGCAAAAGAGTAGCAGCCAGAGTGTACTAGCTCAAGCTGACCTCTCTGCCTTTCCACTAACAAGTTCTCTCTCTCATGCTGGGATTAATTATTTGATTACACAGAACAGGTGCACTCACTGGAATTACTTCATCGATCAGAATTCTGTGCTATAGAGGCTGCAGTATCCTACGCACATACCAGAATGGTGTACCGAAAATATAAGAATTAAAGGGGTTGAATGGTATGTACTGTTCTATTAGGAGGTATGTGTGTCTTGGACATACACATGAACCGGCATGATATGTGCTGATTTTATTTTGCGAGTAATTGTTTCATTATGCAGAAGAGAGTCACACTCACTGGCTATACTTAATCAGTTGGAATTAAACCATATAATACTCAGCCTGCTGTACAAAGAAATTGAAGAATCAATTCCAATGTTGGTTTGCATTGCAATGTTTCATGAAGGTATGGTTTATGCATACGGTTATTTCTGCTCTCAACAATCTTGGTGATATTTGCCCTGCCATTGCAAATAAGACTATGTTGTTCAAGTATGGTCTGCGCTGTGTGTATACTGAGAGGCTAGCCACCATTTCATTAGTTGCAGAACATGCATTGTTTACAGGCTGCCACTGTTCTGTAAGTTTGGGTGTGTAGCCAAACTGGACGTTGGGCAAACATACTGTTAAGCAAGCACTTATCATCTTTGAATACTTTGTTGGGCCTGCACCTGCCTGCTCATTGTAGGGTGTGTGAGCGCAGTCGAGTTACAGAGAAAACCGCAATTACTAGTAACCCATGTTCAAAACATATGTGTTGCAGTCTTTCGAGAGAAAATTACTCAGATGCATTTACTGTTATTGTTTCCTGTATGCCTGCAAAGCCAAAATATTCTGCCCATCCCTCTTTCTCTGTTTTTGTTGTGCATGTATGCACAAACATCTGTGTGTGTGCTTCTTTTTAAACAACACAAGGAAAGGTACTGGAGCAGGTAAGTTTGACCGTGGAAACTTGCCCCTGTATCATTGTTTACAGATGCTCAGTAGCAGTGTTTTGTTCTTCGAAGTACTGCATCTTGATGTTCAGCCGTATTATCCACACAACAGGTAGACGTTTCTATAGCAGTGGGAGAAGGTGTTCATGTCATGCTTTCTGATGCGATGCAGAAAGTTTTAGGACTTGACTGTTAGTTTTTGGTGCATAATAGTGTTTACACAGATAACAGTGGTGAAAGCGAAGAGATAATGAACCGTGCAGTACTAATGCATATTGTCTTCTTTTTGACAGGGGCAAAAGCCAATAACTCTCTTTTACTTATTTAAGTGCACATTAAAGAATCCCAGGTGGTAAAAATTAATCAAAAGTCATCTACTGTGGTGTCTCACATAACCAGCTGTGTAGTTTCAGAATGTTAAACCGCACAATTTAGTCGTTGTCTCTTGGATACAAGGCACGAAGTTTGTATTACCAGTGTCATAAATTTGCAACAAGTGTACAAGAGAGGCATCAAAATGAGCGCACGTCCGTCTAGCTTTAATGGAGTATAAAAAATTATCTTGATAGCCTTCATGAGTAGTCTGCATAAGACTGTGCCTAAAATTTTTGAAGGCTATGCTATGTTCGTGGCCTCCATGATTGCACGGGTGCACCTTTGCTCCGGCCGTTTCATTCGTCATTCTCTCCAGAAGGAGAGTGCTGTTTTCGCAGTTCCACCGCTCGTAGCAATGTTGCGTGTGGGAAGCCAACTGTCGAATGTTGTACGCAGTGGCCAGGACTGCGTGCTTGCGACCGTATCCCTTTTAATGTGCCTTGCAAGGGATGATCACGGTGTGAAAATGCCAGTTACCTACGTTGTGTGACTATACATTGTGTGATAAATTGTTTGACTATAGACATAATTAAGCTCATCAATTTAACTGAGACCCACTCTAATGTCCAGCTGCGGAAACAAAGTAACCTTTTCAATGTGTCGCAGAGTTCTTTTGCTAATAAAAAACAGATTTGTACTCGTTAATGAAGAAAAGGAGCGGTTTATATTTAAGCATCAAAATGCAACGAATTACAGTGACAAATAATTTTCAAAAAAAATGCAAGTGACCCTCATTTGCCAACTATGTGCTCCAATTATTACCGGCTTATATATAGCCCCAGGTGGTCAAAATTAACCCCGAGTTCACCACTACGGTGTGCCTCATAATCATATTGTGGTCTTGGCACGTAATACCCCAGAATTTAATTTTTTTTGTGCACTTCCAGACTGATCTTTGAAAAGAAGGTAAGAAATAAGTGTAATTTGTAACCTGAATATGTAAGGAAATTGCGCTACAAGTTGCTCTTGAATATACCATGTGTTTCACGTAACTAGTGCCAAAATTTAGAAATATGGAAGTGCCACGTAGCTGGGCAGAGCCTTAGGTAATGTTGTTTCCCATCTCTTACGTCTAGGGAGGAAGTAGACGGTGAAAGGGGGAGCTGCGTCTCACCCTGATCACCCATACTCACTGACGGGTGCAAATAAAGTGCTTTCTCTCTCTCTCTTTCCATCCCTTGGAGCAAATCAGACTTGTATTTCGCCTAATTAGTTATTAATTCATCAATTTCTCAAATATTATATTCAGAGCAAAAGTGTCAATGATAAAATTGTAGACCATCCTGAAAAATCCCCTACCCAGTTTTCTGTTGCTCAGTATGTGTGCTACATAAAGGTTGTAGTGCGATAGCAGTTATATGGACGCACATGGCGAATTTCCGCCGTCGTCGTCGGCGTGATGTTCCGTATATAGTCCAAGTGCTATAACATCGCGGCTACGCGTCGTATGCTGTAGGTGCGAGCGAAAGCTTGCGAGGGTAAGTGGAGAAGGTTGATGGCTTGATGCAGCGGCGTCTTCTCACGCGCGCAAGGTGGGGGAGCGGGAAATGTGCGCGCACTAGAAGAAAAAAAAAAGGGGGAGGGGGGCAGGCTAGTGCCCATCTTCTCCAGCCGCGGCGGCTGAGCGCGGCCGCGCGCGTCTATCTTGGAGGCAATCTGCTCTCTCCGACCACTACTTGCTGTACTCCGTACTCCGGAGTTTGTGGTAGGTGGTGTGGTAGGTGGTGTCCAAAGCCCGACGCGTGGACGCGTGTAAAGCTCCTGGAGCCGCCGTATTCACTAGTGCCGTATTCAACTAACAAAAGCATAGCCTCTAAGACCTGCATTATAAATTCAGAGCCGTAGCTATCTCGGAGGTCACGTGGCACAAAACACCGCTAGGGCTGCAGTGAAAAGATGTCAGCGTCCATCGAGAAAGTTAGACACAAGGGTTTCAAGCACGAACAGTGATCTGTTTTCTGTATTTGAAGGAATGCAATTCCAAGAAAATTCACGCGGAGCTGGTGGTGGTGTACGGTGACACTGCCCCAACTGATGACAGCGCAGTCGATTTCAAAGCGATCGAACTAGCCTCTGGGCGACGAACAACAAAGCGGCTGACCGTCGCTCGGTGGTGAACCACAAATTACTGCTGCAAGTGGAGGCTCTAGCGCTCGCTGACTGGCGGATATCTATCGAACAAACACTGACACAGGATAACGTGAGTCGGCGTAGTCCAGAATACCCGTCGCAACAACCTGCACGTGGCAAAGGCAGCCGCGCTCTGGGTAGCACGAATGCTGAGCAATGCAGAAAGACTTCCGGAATGAAGCAGCCGCAAAACTGTTGAAACTTTGTGAGAGCGACACTGATTACTTTATCGACCTCCTCATCACCTTAGATGGATGCACCATTATGACCCAGGAAGGACCCGCCGCGGTGGTGGTGCTCTGCTAAGTACGAGGTCGCGGGATCAAATCCCGGCTGCGGCGGCCGTATCTTGATGGGGGTGAAATGCAAGAACTCCCGTGTCCCTTGCATTGGGGCACGTTAAAGATCACCTGGCGGTCAAAATTAATCCGGAGACCCCCACTACGGCGGCGTGCCTCTAATCAAATTGTGGTTTTGGCACGTAAAACTGCGTAAAACCCCAGAGTTCAATTCATTGATCCAGAAACGAAATCGTGCGAATGTGAACTCGCCAGTGAAAGAAAGAAAAAAAAAAAAAAAAAAAGCCAAGTCTGTGCCGGCATCACGCTGTGGTGCTCCAGGCGGTGCTTTGCGACTTGTTTAGGGTACGAACGATAGAATATAAATGTACACATGTTGGTCGCATGTTCAGAAGGCGTCAATCACATCTGATGGGACAGCCAACATTTAAGGAATATAATCTCAGCCAGCTGTATGGACGTATCACTTGTACATGTGCTGTCTAGCTTTTTTATGTAATAGGCTTTCATTGTTTCCCATGTCATCTGATTCCTCCCACTGCCAAGAATCCTTATATTACAAAACCACGGTTCACACGTGCAGTCCTTGCAGTGCATAGGCAAGTAACAGCACACACTACCCGACTCTCATCGCTGAATCTCTCCCTTCGTGGCAATAACACAAATTTTATCAGCACCCCTCATAGTGTTTTGCAAGTTAGTGCTTTGATGCAACGGATGCTCACCATGTTTACGCACTTTATAGATTTAAGTATGTGCTTTTATGCATTCCTTGTTTCCTGCATCTGCATGCGCTCTTGACTGGTAGATGTAAGAGATACAATCTCCACTGTCGAACTTTCCACAGAGTGTAGTTCTTGCCCTAAACTGCATCCTTTATCTTGCAAGCACTGCCAGATTGCAACACAGTAGGTACCAGGACTAAACATCTGGCATGTTCTCTGTGACAGCCCTCGCTACAGAGCCTCAACACAAGAGATCTTCACCACGCCGACAGACTATACAAATGGCTCCATCAGAGAAAATATTGCTGGATCATTGGTTTAGACTGTTAACGACATGGGGGCCCAAAATTGAGCCTGAGAGACACGGCGAAGGGACCCTCGGCACAGACCACGCTGATGATGCGCCCACACGTGCGATGATGATGATAATGTATAGATGATGAAGAAGTGCACAATAAACGCCCTCACTGCTTTCTTTACTTTGTGACAGGTTGTAAGTGTTAAGCATTTTCTCACGTTTATGTTTCAAGCTCTTGTTTAAATCTTGTGTCTACTTATGTTTCAGTGTTGTCGCCTTGTTACCCCAGTAGAGAGTTGCCAGTTGCACCTTATACTGGCTAACCTCCCTGTCTATTCCTCTCAATTTCCTCTGTTTCTTTTGCTGAGAATGGGCCGCATTGCTTTAAGCAGACTTTGTTGATGTGCATAGCCGTGCCAACTGACCTTGATTAGACTCGCATGGGACAACATCTGTGGCAATGTTTCATGGGAGGCTACATCACGGCTGTCTGCGCAAGCATGCAGAATCGCCAAAGAATACACACAGGTGTCTTCACAAGTGCAACTACTTTGGCACTTCCTTCATGCAGAGGAGCCACTTGGTTGTAGACCTATGCATCGATACCGTCGGGAGACCACTCTATTGCCAACTCTGCCCCATGGATGTTGCGCAGAAGAAGGACCTTGCAGATCCACAAAGGCGAGATGCCATTTCAGGGGCGCCTTTGCTTCCGTGGCAATTGCATGAAAACTGCAGCAGAAGAGACCAAGGAGACACCATGTGACATGACGCTGAATAGAACTGCATGAATGAATGAATGAATGCTGCTGATGGTGTGGCATGAAATGCGGGGGATCTCTGGCACCACTTAAATGGTTAGGACTATAAAAGCCAGGAGCTGGCACACTCGCTCACGTGTGCATTCATTTTCTAAGTTGTGAGTGCGAGTGAGTAACAATAAGCATGAGTGGGTGTAATTGGTGGCTGATCTCGGCAATTACAGCAACTTGGCTGAGCACGATCTGATTACCTGAAGCCTTTATATAATATTTGGCATGCTTTCAAAACTTTTAAAAAGACCAAGTAAAGCTGACAGCAGGCTGTGCATTGGTTTCATGTTGTGTGGTTGTGTGGTGGCAGAACGAACGTTATGCGACCGTTTCGCCTGTGTGTGTCAAACTGGTTGCGCCTGCTGATGCAGCAAGGGCTAGCAGTGGCCGATTTCCGAAAACACTTATCAGAGAGAAGCCAAGCACGTGTTTGGACTCTAGGAGAAAGCTCAAACTCTGAAGAAGAAAAAAAGCAATGAGGTAGCTGGTTTAATCTTGCAACTTTGGATAACACGATGGTGAAAAGTGTAAGGCAATGGGAATACATCTGCTTGCGACAGATCGGTTGTTTGCAATGTATGAATACGAGACAGAGTGCTTGTGATTCAGTTTTTAATGTACTGACTTAGGGAAAACTGGAAAACTGGCAAGTGGAGTGCCCGTGTGAGGGTTGAAGAGGAAAACCAGCAATATGGCAGCCCTAATAGTCACTGAGCCGTCGTGCTATTGAGAGGGTAACACAGAGTGCATTATAATTCCCAATGCCGCAAGGGCGTCCTATTTTCATGGCAGTTCTGTTGTTCTGAAATCTCTGCTTCATGCTTTCATTTCTTCCAGATGCTACGGCCATTCCACAGGCCAGCAAAGAGAGGACTACGTGAAAGGATCAAAGCCGTCTACAGAAATAACCTTGGATCTTGATGCATGAACGAATGAATCCACTAACAGCAATGCAGTGCATTTCCTTTGGTCTCATTTTCAATTCTCTGTTATATGTATGGGTGTATAGTAACATCTTGGTAAAAGTGTTCCTCACACAGTCTAAGAACTACAGTCAAACCCGGATATATTGAACCCACATATAACGAATTATTGTGTATGTGGAATAGCTGTAATATCCCCTCGAAAGTTTCTGTAGAAAATTTTTATTTATAAAATTTGACATATAGAATTACCTTTATATCAAACTTTTTTGTGATCCCCTTCAGATTCGATATATCCGGGTTCGATTGTAGCACAATTTATTCACCCTGTTCAAAACGTGTTGCAGAGCCTTTCAAGAGAAAATTAGTTGCTAGGATGCGGTGATTTTTTTTACTTTGTGCCTCTGAAGCTGTGTAGACCTTTTTTCTTTTCTTTTTTTTGTGTTGCTGTGTGCATGCAGGACATTTGTGTGTTCTTAAAATGACTGAAAGAAGGGTACTCGAGCATATAAGTTAGACTGGTGAAAAATTTTTGTGTTCACTATGGCTGCTATGAAAGTGGTCGCATGCTTGCCTCTGCTTTATGTTTAATTGTAATATGACATGAAGTTATGGTGTTATGGTGTGATTTAAGGTATGATATGCAGTATTCTAAAATAATTCTAAACTTCTTTGACTTTTCAAATAGCAACTATTCGATATATGGACCAAATCAAATAAATTATTACTTGAAAGTTTTAAATATTTGACACTGCTACCAGTTTGCATGTACCATCATCATCGCCAGACACCCGGCGCAGTGGCTGAATAAGCTAAGGCATTGCGCTGCAGAGCACGAGATCGCAGTTTCGAATCCCGGCCGCGGCGGCCACATTTCGATGGAGGCGAAATGCAAAAACGCCCGTGTGCTTGCATTGTAGTGCAGGTTAAAGAACCCCAGGTGGTCAAAATTAATCCGGAGCCCTCCACTACGGCGTGCCTCATAATCAGAACTGGTTTTGGCACGTAAAACCCCAGAAAGAAGAAGATCATCGTCAGACATAAATGAGCTGCAGGATACGTAGAAAAGAAAATCACAGCATAAAAGGAGTGCAGTGCTTTTAATCCAGTAGTAAACCTCAAGATTGTTCTAAATGATTTCTCGGAGACACAGGTAACGTTTGGTAATATTATAACACGTGATAGATAATTCCATGCTATTGTAGCACATGTACTGCACTAAAGCACATTATGGAAGGAATGTTTGCATTAGACTTGTGGATGGCAAGAAGCTAGTGCAGAAAGAGAAGCAGTGTCTTGAACGAGCAACCAAAGAACCACATGCACGAGCATGCAGGACGCAGAGTATGTAATATAGTGGACAGTTCGGCGTGTTAGTTGACGTTCATATTTGAAACAGCACAGATGGGACAGGTACTTTTTCATGAGCCTTTTAACCTTGTCTGCACTGTTTCAAACAGAGTGCGTGTGCACCTTCCCTCTACATGTACCACAACACCAGAATAAAGCATGAGTATGAGCATTCAAACTAGAAGACTTGGTTATCTTGGTGAGTCTCCACTATTAGACAATGGGTAAAATATTTACCGTAGCAGATCAGGGCTACACACACCACTGAGTGTTAAATTTGGCTTCTGTTACTGCTTTTCTCTTCTGCGTCTGACCAAATTTGAAACCGTCGCACATGAAAGCTGCACCCGGTTTAGTATCTGCTCCAAGAAACCAAAAACGCTGTCTAACGATGCTGGACCACTCGGCGTGATAATGCACATGCGGAAGCTGCGCACCACTTACACAATTGTCCATCTTGCTCAAAGACACATTTTGTTGTCCACATTCGCCACTGTGTGTGGTATTGATATTATACTGCAGAAACCTAGTATTGTGGCTAAAGCATGTTCAGTGTAGAGTTATGCCACAACCACATGATCATGATTTCACATAATTGGAAGAGGAGTTCTGTGTCGCGTCCTGTTTAAATTTTACATCATGCTGGAAACTGAACGACGGACTTAGCTCAAGCCTTATTTTAATCTACTATATTTTGGAGAGTTTGCTTAAAGACCTCTTCGGGTGATATTACGTAAGGGGTGGAATGATAAAACAACAACAAGGCATAAGTGTACCCTGTGTTGACAGCAGATGTTATTAACTGTACATTATGAGAATGTATGTAGCTAGACTATGTTAGTGATTTGGCAGAAAATGTTATTCCATCCTGGTTGCACAGGAAAATGTGAGAAACACATTTACGTGTGCACACTGGCAGAAGACTTTTTGAGGTACGATACATCCTGTGCAAATCAAGACATCGTAAAGCTTCAAAATGAATCATCCTTTTCCTGCCACTGTCACTGATATAACCTGGCCACGAACGTTCTTGAGGCCATTCACTATTATTCTCATTTGCCTATTCTCACGACCTGCGCGCGATTACTTCTGGTACTAACATAAGAAAAACCTTTGTCCTTCACTGACAACTGCAGCCTTCAGATAGTGAGCCAACATGCTCACTTGTGCAGCAAACTGCAAGCACCGTGCTTTGCTCAGAATGTGTCACCTTCTTTTGCGCAGACATCTTCGCCGTGCATCACCAGCTAGAGCCATACCCTCTACGATGCTCGAACGCGGAAAGGTATCTTGTGCGGCACCCCATCCACGTCGCAGCTTCCAAAAGGAGAATAGATACTCGTCGCCGAAGAGAACGTATTAGGCATCGCTCGCACCAGTGCGACTACTGCAACAAGTTATTCTTCCAAAAGAGCAACTTGGACGATCACCTGCGTATCCACACCGGCGAGAAACCGTTCCAGTGTCACCTCTGCCCCATGAGCTTTACACAAAAATCGGGCATGATACGGCACGCGCAAACGCACACAGGCATAAAGCCATTTCAGTGTAGCTTATGTCCATTGGCATTCAGCCGCAAGCCACACCGGCAGAAGCACATGGAGAAGGTACACAAGTGGCAAGCCATGCATGCTCCACAATGATTGCAGGGGAGCTAAGCACCCTGCTAGCAAGGAGGAATGGAAAATTTTCACCTGTTGAAGCTACCAGTGACGACTACTGTTGTTCTGCAGAGAGGCTGTGCATGGGTTGTCAACTGCCGTATGCTTGTTTCATGGCTCACCACTTCATAAATCATTCAAGAGTCCATTGCTTCACATTCTAGCTCATTAGCCTTTTACTACTAACAGTGTGTTGCATATTTATTGCTGCTTCGCACATTTAAGTTCACTGCATTTGTGTTTCAGAGTGCTTTATTTTTCCCTCCACATCCTTGCTAATAAATGTAAACATTCCCAAAATACCAGTTAAAGCACATTATACGTTCATTACGTTGTTTTATTTTAACAATACAAATGACAAATTTGTTAAAGCTCTATACGGATTTTGTGCATTTGTTGACTTCATGTGTCCTATGAAGTCCTGTTTTGTGTTTTGAACCCGACACATAGGGCACTAGTTGGTTTCAAAACTCCATGAAATTTATTTGCATGTTGCAAAAGTGAACACCTTACCTTGCCTGTTTTAGGTAGGTGGTTTTGCTTTTATGAAACATTCCATTGTAATATTACAGTGTTGCAAACTCAGAATTGACTTGCCAAATGGCACCAGCTACTGTATTGCAGCCAAGATAAAACGAGTGTTGTCTTCTCGGTGTAGCCTTAGTCCACAATTATTTCTTCCAAAAAATGTCCACAAAGGCAAAAGTTATGTCTTTTTTGGCTCTTGAATAATACCGTGTTAGCCGCGTGAGTGTTTTAACTGTTGTTAGTGTAACATGATAAGCCTCGGGTCCCTTTTACTTCGTTAAATTGAAGCATAAGTGTATATGTATATACGTATGCAAGACTGGTCAGCATGCATTGCTGTTTACTGCTTTCTTGTATATCAGAAGAACAGAGGAGGTGATCAAGCTGTTTTCGCTGGTGTAATTCTTCAGCACTCGCCATTTGTACGAAGTAAGCAAATAAACCAATTTTTGAATTTGAAAGGGTCATGTTTGTGTTTGTGTATACAACCACAGCAGTACAGCTAGAAATCTGTGCCGGCATGCCCAAGCCATGAAGAAGCTGATTTTTCTTAACACTGCAGTGTCTTGTACATCTGCGCTCGGGTATAGGCTGTATCTCCACTCTCTGTCCTGGTAGGAAAGTGCGAGGGAAAAGTACCGGTCGCACAATTTTACCAACGTTCACTCGACTGCTTATGCTTGGCCTCTTGATGAATGATGCAATGGATCACTTGAATGGCTACGTGCAGTATGCTGCAGTAGCAGGGGCAATAGGCCTTGTTGGGGGAATGTTCATGCTGGACAGTGACCAAGCAGAGGAGGACACTAAGCAGAATACACGCACGAGCACCTGACACAGTCATGAGATTATTGGTGACAAAATGTGCACTAGACAAACTAAAAAAGAAAACATTGATAAAGATCAAAAACCACACTAGCACTACAGAGCCTTCTGGATACAACAAAAAGTAGAAATAGAACTTAAACCTTGTCACTCAAATGTTGAAAACCGACACCTGCCAAATACAAGAAACTCGAACGATCTCTCCGAAGAGGAATAGAGGCTAAAGAAAATGGTGCTTTGGTGAAAACCATAAACCTTTCCCACTAAGAGCTACTGGCGGCTTGCTAATGCACTTGTCCTCTTCTCTTTCAATATTCAAGGCCTCCAGTTATGTCCCTTACATTTTGGTCCTTGTGGACAAACTCGGTTGTGGTTTTCTGTTATCAGAAGTGCACCAAGACAAGAGCTCTTAATCATGCTGACAGACTGCACAATTGATTTAATTGGAAACAAGATTGCTGGTTCACTGGTCTGGTCTCCTTACATTAAAAAGGGCTTAGAATGTTTTACCTTTTCTTTTATGCGGATTTCATCCAGTGCAGCTGTACAGGACTCTGGTTGTGCGTTTCTGCACATTCGGGTTGCAAATTGTCTTTATGTTTGGTATCACTAACCCTTTACCCCAGTCTAGCATAGCAAGGTGATCCTTATACTGTCCAACCTTGCTGTCTTTCCCTCTTATTCTCGTGTAGTTCTCTCTCGCCGAAAATGTGTCATTTTAATTTGTGCAGACTCTGTTGCTGTGTGTCGCTCCACTGGGCGACCGCAGTCTCAAGACCGGCACACGGGAAAGCGTCTGCGGCGGTGTCTCGTCTGCGGCTACACCACGCCTTTCCCCACTACCATGAAGCATCACCAAAGAATACACACGGGCGAGCGCCCGCACAAGTGCGACTATTGCGGCAAAGCCTTCGTGCAGAGGAGCCACTTGGTCGGACATGTGCGCACTCATACTGGCGAGAGACCATTCTACTGCCACCTCTGCCCCATGGATTTTGTACTGAAGAAGGGCCTTACGCGCCACTTGAAAACGCACGAAGGCAGGACACCTTTGCCGGATGGTGTTTAGGTAAAGGAGGAGACACATGATGTGTGCTGCTGATTCTGCTGCATCAAGTGCAGGCCTAGAAGAGCTCAGGTTGGGGCTATTTGTTTGTACCTGATGTAGTGAATGGGTGCTACTGAGTCACAAGAAACGATGGAAAGGACATGCATGATAACTGGACAAGTGCAAATTGGACACAAAGCTTCTTTGAGTTTATAATTAAATGTTGAAACTTAGGCTTATTTTCTGTGTTTATGCATATGCATGTGCTTTGCGTGTGTGATTGCGTATGCTTATCTATGTGTTTACACGTACCCCGAAGTCGTCTTCAACGAACTGCTTTGCGAAGTGCTGATTTGTCGATGTGTATACAGATTACCTCAGTACAGCCCTTTGAGAACAAGTCACTCGATGTTTTGCTTCAAAAGCTGGCACATGTTGTTGTTCTCTCACATATTCTCTGTGTGAATGACTAGCTTTATGACCCAAAGCTAACCATTTATTCACTGGTCTCTTCCCTGTAGCAGTTGTGTTATGACTTGCTTCAGAAACCTACACATGTTGTTCTCCACTTACCTTTTTCTCTGTACGAATGAGTAACCTGACGTTTTGCTTCCAGCATGCTTGAATGACCAACACCATGCTTCATTCTCTTCCTCTATAAGGAGGTGCTGGAGGTGCCGTAGGATACTATCAACACACTCGGTGTTATTTGGAAGGAAAGGGAGCCTATTCCATGATGTATAAACTGTATGTACCAATTGCTTTTGTCCATCCAACATGCCTCTTATCCCAGAATTGGGATTGAAGCACCGTCTGGTTTTACTGAGGCAAAGTAGTGCGGACTTGATTCACGACCCCTGTCTAGCCCCTGAGATTGCAGGCAAAGCTCACTTTGAGTGCTGTAGCAGTTGTTTCTCGACATATTGTTACCATAATCAGTTACAGAATTATACTCTTGAAGCTCTATATTTATTTCAGCGAAGATATTTTGAGATCATTCGTTGTTTCATGGCATAATTTCGTTAAAAACGGAGCTGCTCATTGGCATGTCTGTGAGGCCAGCACACAAGCCAATTTGCCTGTCTTTATTACGACACAGCGTGCTTCCTTGTCAGTTTTCTCCCTCCAATTATATGCCTTTGCTCTCTCATTCACCGTCATGCATCCGTATCATCTGTGCACTGCAGGTGAGAAACACATATACCGACATAAAACCTTAGGGTAGTAGGCCAGGAAACTTCGTTTAATGGCCCATCAGAAACACGAACACAACAAACAAAAGTTCTAAAAGCTATTCTGTTTGGGTGTTCAGTCATTAATGCTGTACTACCACATAGGGGCTCTGGAAGTGTATCTTGAATAGGGAGAGCAGGAGCTAGGGCTTATGTTGCCCGCAAGTAGTTTTTATTCCGAAACCCTGGCTTAAATTACTATATTATAATAGAGTGGGAGGGGTGTATCAGCAATTACCCCAGACGGCAGATTGGGCAAATTGCTCCCCACTACTGCACCGCATTCTGGACATTCTGGAATGCATGTGGAGCTTTTGGCAACGGGGGATACTGTTCTACAGACAATGTTTGTTTTATGAGCCTTTGCTTAATCGCCTGTGCCTTTTTGCCAGTTATCAGAATCTCACTTTGAGACCTGTAGAAATTCTTGAGTGTTGCTGTTCTTAATTAAATTAAATATCAGCAACGACAGCGGTTCTTGACAGTCGATGTTTTTTGCTACTGCATTTTGCACGGTTATGCCAAGAATGTACAAAGTGGTCTGTTTGCTGAGTTGTGACGGTAGCTACTCCCCACAAATGCAGATGTCTTTTCCTGTTGCTGAATACTTAAACAAATAAGGCCTAAAAATGTGTGAACAAGTAAGATGGCTGTGTTGGTTGTGCCGGTTATGTTGTACTCTTTGGTCGGCTGATTAGAAGCACTTGTATAAATTACTTGTATGAAACTTTAAATGGTGTCATAAAGCAGTGTTAACATTTGCGTTAATTCACAGAATGTTTGAAGGAGTGCTGATATGACATCTTTTACTTTTCATTTTTAGCTTCTAATGAAGGCCCTCGACCTCGAAACCCTAGAAATAATACTGGCAAACCTCACAGCGCCCCAAATAATTTACTGTAATAGCTTTTTCATGAAGCAGTTTTGGTTTTGTTTTGCTGGAGCTATATGTGTACGCGGTCCTTGCTGGTCGACCTCACTCAGCTGTCTACTACACTGCTACATGGTGGCGTATAATGAGTAGTTGCCAGACTTGTACACATTACAAAAAAGAAAAAAAGTAACCGACTACAATTACTTTATTCAAAAATGTACTTTTACGTTAGTTTCCTCCCAACTTTTATTAACAAAAGGGAAAAATGTCATTAAACCAACTGTAGCACGTAGCTTCAAAGGAAACCCCATACGGTATTCTTAGAAAAAAGGCTTCTTAGTTGAAGAAACTTAATCTCGGGGTCTATTCTGGATATCACCGAATTTCATCATATTGTCAAATTCTGTAATGACAGCATTTCGAGCCAGTCAGAGATGCTGTGCAGTCCTCTGGGCCAATCGGAGCTGCAAGATGGCAAGTTCAGACTAGTACCTCTGGCCTGGAGATCGGAAAGAACCAACGCCTTTCTTGGGCTCTAGCATATGAGCTGACCAGGACGCTAGCAGATCGCAGAGCAAGGCGGAAATAATCGACACCTCAAAGTAGAGGGATACTTAAATCTCTTTAATAAGTCCGAATTTTTCTTCAGTCGTAGAGCTGTATTTCTGAGAAATCTGTATGCTTTGTTTGTATGCGTTCTCGATTGCTTCATCCTGTGTGTGTCTTAATTTTGCATTGCTGTTTCCAAGTTGGAGTTGCATGTCCGCCACTCGCTAACACTTTCCAGACTCACTGACTCCCAGACATGTCGTGTTCTTGTACTGCCTTTGCCTTTGATGTGGTTTAATATAGAAATTTGTCTAAATGTGCACTTAGCTCTGCTGAGATGCAAAAGAAGAGGAAAGAAGAGGTAGCTCGTCGTCATGCTGCTAAGAAGGCTGAAGCTAAGGAGCGTGGGGGGGACCTGGCAGCATACCTGCAGAAGACAAGTGACATCATCTCCGCCGTAGACGTGCATGTTATCACGCTCATCAAGCAGCAATGAGTCAAGAGAAAGACAAAATTGTGAACTCATTGTGAACTCATTGTGAACGTTATGTTTCTATGACTGCGGAACTCAGAGAAGAAAGATTCCGGTTGAAATCATTTGCGATGCATGTCAGCAATAGCTTGCTGCCATGGCATTAGGAGTTTAAAAAATTCTACAGAAAGTATATCGACGACAGCTGTCAATCTAAGCGAATAGAGTGATGTATATATAACGCTATATAGGACAATCCCCTCAAACTTGAAAAAGGGAAAAGTCGAGTCAGACATGGAAAAAGTGGCGGGAAGCTGGATGGACTAACAACTGAACTTTATTCTTGAAAACAGCGTCCCTCAAGTCCGCATACATGCGCAAGGCACAATATATAAAATATCCATACCCTCATAATGAAGCCACCTTCCTGTCTTTTTGTCTATGTCTGCCTCTCGATTTTCCCGGCCCTCTTTAAAGTTTGCTGGCAATCTCTTAGCTAGTATAACTATGTACCAACTAGCCCAACAAGCCACTAGCTCTCATGAACTTATAGAAAGCTACTTAATTGCTTCTGAATTGCTTATATATATATATATATATATATATATATATATATATATATATATATATATATATCCAGGGTGTCCCAGCTATCACGCAGCACGATTAAAAAAAAAGAGTAAATGCAGAATTGCCGCGCGACAGGCCGCTCGAGGCAATTTGCGTGTATATATATTCGCGGGCTTCTTTCACGTTCGGAAAAAGACATTTATAAGTAGCACGTATGGAGCAACAGAAAGCTGTATCGGTAGTTTTTCATGGTGCTCTACCATTTTCTCATTTACACTTTGATAATTAGGAACACCGTGATTAGGACAGTACTTCTCGACTTAGATAATTAATTACAATTATACGTACCTAATTAAATAACAGTAACGAAAAAAAAAATACTGGTGGCTACTCCACTGTACTGAAACTTTTTTTTAAGTGTTTGCTTCGCGTAACGCCGTTCCTTTTTTTTTTTTTTTTTTTTTTTTTTATCGTGCTGCATTTGTCATATGTGTGTGTCGTCTGCGCTGCGCTGCGCGAGCGCTGGCTTGGAAGGCGACTGACATCCTCCTCTCTTACCGCCGCCACAGTGAGAGAGGGCGACGGGATGATATGAACTTCTAAAAGCGACATCCGGGTATGCGTGTTGGCGCTGAGCCGTGCTCCCTCAAGGGCTGCAGAAGATAGCGCCAACCTTTCCCTTTCCCTCAAGAACCACTTATCATCATGCGTGTTACCCAAACTTGTAAAAATTGAGAGCGAATAAAGCTAAAGTGTATGTTCCGCGTCACCACCATTCGTCTTGCGTACTCCTTGTTTCTTTCGGTTTGACCGCAACATGACTTTTCTCATGATGCGGAGACTTCCAGTGTTATTTTGTTTTCGCGGGACTCGGCAGTAGCCACAAAAAGGGTGCTTTTTTCTGTCGTTCGTCCGCGTAACGTCATTGTTACGTAATGCGACCGCTAATAAAGAAACCAATTCAAACATTATTCACACTTCTTGTTTTCTTACATATCCTGGGAAGCTCCATCGTGATCAGCAGCAGCGAGAACGAGTTAAATTTACATCCATGGAGTTTTACGATCGCTTGACAGATGTACGACAGATGTTGACTGCTGACTGTTTGCAACGAAACTTCGTTCTTTTCGCGAGTGTTCGTGGCGCGTACCTACAGTGGGGGATGCAGCCTTTTATATGTGTTGTGCGCTCGACCTTAAACTTCTGCACTGCGCGCTGGCGCTTGCATCGACGACAGCGTACTCGCTCCACTCCACTGTTGCGCTCTCGGCCGACGGCGACGACCAGTGCTATTGTAGTTTAATTTGTTCTAGCAATTATGATGAGCAGCTTCTGAACAACTTCACTGAACAGTGTAGCAAAAGTTGACTTCGCATGATCTACTGCGTTCAATGCTATTCGTCCGTTACGGCCTGTAAATAAGCAGCCCTGTTGTAGTCTGTAATGCGCTGATCACGCGCGCACTGTCGGTAACTTTTTTTTTAGCTTGGAGAACCAAGTGAAATGATTCGCACTTAATTACGCAGCACCACAATGCACCGCGTAGAAACTCGTTTTGTTCGCTGCGGTGTTCCACAAACTTGCGTTAGGTTGTGCCACAGCCTCCTATATAAGAATATATAGGAGGCTGTGGTTGTGCAGTTGCGTTGTCACGCAAATCGAACGCAGTTATCGGTAGTGCACACAGACTGTGTCCATTGCATGATGCCGTTTGGCAAGATGATGTGGCATTATGCGCATTGTTTACTGGAGGCCAGTAAAAATCTTGGTCCAGAAGGTGTAGCTGCCACAGCGCTTGCTTCTGTAGCTTACCTTGGGCTGCGTCTGGAAATTCCAGATTCCTTGAATAAAGCAAAAACGAAACGGCGTGGGACAGGTTGGACAAATGGAACGCAACGATGAGTTTTTAACCTCCCTTTCTTTCTCTCACTCTCTTGTCAGTGTGAATTATCTGGCCCATCTAAATCCTTGAGATATTTCAAACGCCAACAAGAGCTAGTGCAGCACGCACTATTTCAGTTTGCATAACGCAACATTTGCCTCTGATGCTGCGTCAAATTGTGCAGACGCATATGAGCCTCGTATGTATGCCACTAACACACAAGCAAGCACTATATAAGTGAGCAACTGCTTCCTGCTTTTAGAGCTTCTTGCAAATTCTGAAACTACTACCACATTTGAGCAACTGTAACTAACTTCATGGAAAGCAAGAGCAACTAGCTTTTCCATAGCATTCTTTGGAAGGGCCACAAAATTGTACCTATTGAGAGCTTAACCCTTCAACTCCCAAGCTAGCATGGGATTTGGGAACACAACAGTACGAACAAATATGAGTGCTCAACTAGTTCAGGCAGCAGGTTGTTTCGCTTTGCTCACTGGATATAAACCCCACTCAACTAATATCAGGAGGTGCAGTTGATCTAGACTTCACCGTTCCTCCCCGCTTGCGCAATTTTGTTATGCATTTATTTTCTTGTCACACAGACAGGTATTCGAGACTTGAATGGGTGTAGAGTAAAAGCGTCTTGTACAGAATAAGTTCAATATTTTGGTGAATAAGAAAGACAAAGCATGGTCTATGGTATGTTTGCAAGTAGAGACAGTGTATATAAATTTTTTTGTAAAGGGCTACAAATTTAATTATGACTGATTGATCTTGGGTGTTTAACCTGACAAAGCAACACTAGGGTATTAAAGACAGCAGTTTAATATTGACCACCTGGGATTATCTTAATGTGCGCCTAAATCTAGCTACACAAGCGTATTTGTATGTCACCCCCTTTGAAGTGCGGCTGTGGCGACTATAGGAATTCATATACCTTACTACATGCTCATTAGCAGAGAACCATAGCCACTGAGCTGTCACGGCAGGTTTGGCACATGGGAGGTTAATGCATAAAGTACATTATAACACCCAATGTCGCATGCACTCAACATTTTCATTGCAGTACTCCTCGGTTGAAATCTCAGTGCTTTACGCTCTCACTTTTTTTTACAGATGCCACAACCATTCCATAGGCCAGCAGAAGAAAGACTACATAAAAGAAGCAAAGCCAACATTTGCAGGGATAACTTTGGATCCTACAACGCTTTGCAGTTCTTCCAATGGTCCAATTGCAAATTTCTGCCAAGGGGCTGTAAATTTGCAGTTTAGCTGATCTGTGAGGTGTAGGCATTGTGCTGGTGAAAAAAAAAAAAAAAGTTTCTGAATATGATTGCAATTGAGGTACGGAGAAACTTAATACACACCAAATTGCCATATTGCAGCCCACCACAGCCCTACGGACCTGTAATTGGGTGGTTTGTGGCCCAATAGAGTCGTATCAAACAGGTATAGGACTATGAAAAAGAGCAGTCGTGTTGAAATGTTAAGCAGCAAATTATTTCACCACCATTGAGGCGCTGCTCCTCTAGCAAGGTTGACATTTGGGCGATTTGGTAAGGCTCTATGGTGAAGTAGGGGAGCGCAATCAACACATACAAAGCCAAAGCAAAGGACAACACGAGCACGCCCTTTTCTTTGGCTTTGTATGTGTTGATTGCGCCCCCCTACTTCATCATGCTGCTCGTATGTTGGCTGCTCCCACAATACCGAAAGCTATGAAATTCTAGTGGTGTGGGACATGAACCATAACTATAGCACTTTTCTATGTTGGATATCTTCTTTCTCTTTCCTTGAGGGTAGTTATTTAGACCTGTTGACAAGGCATAATTCACTGTACAGTGTGGAAAACAGGTTTAAAAAAACAGATTGGACAACACTCAACATTGTGACATGGGACAAAGAGGCCAAGGTGGAAGGAGGTGGGGCAGCTGTGTCCTCTCCTCTGCTTATTCATCCTGTTTTCGATGCCATACAGTGAATTATTCACTTTCCAGTGCATTTAAATGGCCACAGCTCGTTTCGTGAAACCAACTTGCCATGTTCTCTCACTTAAATTTTGATACGAATTTGTCTTTGTGTAAATTGTTTAAGGTGGATTCACATGATGGATGCAGTGTTCTGCTCATTGCGCTCACTAAAAATAAGCGAGTGGAACCAATTCCTACTGCCAGCAATGTGTCTATGAAGTCCTTATGAGCAGCGTGATTTGTTACCTTTGAGCCACATCACGATCAGTCAGTAAAGTAAATTGGGGACTCGACCCATTATGTGAATCGATAAGCGCATGTTTGCTGTATGCGAATGTTGGCAAATGTGGTAGCCTGCAAGGTGGAGTAAGGTTCGTGAAAGGGGAAAAGGGCATCTGCCCGACAGCTGTATGCTACTGTCGAATTGGTGCGGAGAGAAAATTTCAAGTTTACTTTGTTATACCCTATAATTATTTATATCAGTCATTGTTATATCAACATTTAACTGTAATTATGCTAGTATTTGGGGCACGGAAGTGTTAGGAAGGATAACAGTCGCAGTGGTGACAACATAGAAGAGGAGGAAATAACATTTATTAGTCTTGTAGGCCCCATTACAGGACTCTTTGGTAGGGTCAGGCCTCCAGGCCCAGCACATTCATGACGTCCTGCTCCACAAGTGACCGCCATACTTTTTCAAACTTCCATTGGGGTGTAGTCCACTCCTTCAAGCTGCTGGGAGGAGTGCATCTATGCTGTTGTATACATAGAAGGCTTGATGACAGCACACACTTTGCGTGAATCCTGCATGCTTCCTCGTCTCTAGGCTCTCACTAGTTACTTCCAAACTAGTGATCATACTGTGTGCTCTCATGAGGCAAACCTTCTATGCATTCCCTGTTACCAGCCCTTGCAGCCGCTGTTAGCTGGCAGATGTAAGAAATGCAAGCTGTGCTGTTAAACCTTGCACGCAGTGTAGTTCCTACATTAAATTGAATTATCTGTGTTGCAGGCACCACCAGATGGCAGCAGCAGCACAGTGCTCATCAGCATGTAGACACTTCATCTGCCAGACAAGCAGGTCCACATTTCCCGCTCACTGAAACTAGTGGCAGCGACCTGTGCCGCTCCGAAAATGTCCACATCAGCGAGTTGTATGTTTGCAGCTACTGCTGCAAGTCCTTCACAGTGCGTACCAAGCTGACCACCCACCTCCGCATCCACACCGGTGAGAGACCGTTTCAATGCCACCTGTGCCCCCAGGCCTTCACGCAGAAGGTGCATCTCGTGGATCATGTGCGGACACATACGGGGGAGAGACCATACCAGTGTCGCTATTGTCCCAAGGCCTTCGTGCGCAAGTTTCAGCGGAAATACCACGAGCTCAGCAGGCACTTGAAAGGGACCACTGCTCCTTGAAGGGCTTGCCACGCACTGGTGACATTGGTTGGTGATGTCTTTGCCAGTCTTCAGTTGCTGTGACATTGTGAGACGTTGCAGAAGATAATGACAATGTTTGCATACACTTCAGAAAAAAAAAAGAGAAAAGAAACTGAAACAAAGCTATTTGAGCAGCACCCCCAAGGCCTGGAAAAAGTCGGCCTGGATAGTCATAGGGAACTTGCATAAAAACTTTGTTGCAGCCATATTGAATTACTAGTGGCACAGTCGTAAGCTGCTTTAATCCTATCTGCCTATCTTTAGAAGTAATGGTAGAGCTGTGCTGTGAAATTTTGTGAAATATGAATGTGTGACAGTAAGTACGACTGATATTGCACTTTGGTGATATCTTTTCACACTGGATCAAGGCATTTGTGTAATAAAAGCTCTCCGGTCATTACAAAGCTGTTACGGTTTGCTTGTCCAAGGTTGCTGCCAGAACGTGAGATTCTGGTGCTGAACACATAGTGTGTGAAATGCATGCAAACCTCTGCAGTAGATAGGTAGTGCCTGCCTGGAAATCACTTGCAATTGACAGAATACATTTGATGATTCTGAAATACATCCATCTGTGCTTGTGGTAGGGCATTGTTAATGAGATGGCGGTGAAGAGCTGCCTCAGTGTTCATACGTGTTGTTGCTCTGCTTTGCTGTGTGGTGATTCATCTTCTGAACAAAGTGGGAACAGACAAAGGAATCAGTAAATAATACAAACACTCATACTATTAACAACCTTTTAACGAAGAACAAGCATACATAAACAATCGGGCAGATACAAGCGTGCCATGCACTAATACCACAACATTTTACATAGTGGCTGTCGCCGCCAGTAGCTATTGAACTTAGTGATGCAACACTGGTGTTGTGTGATGTTAAATAGTGGACTGCAATATGAAAGTAAAGGACTTGCATTCAAGACAGCCTATTGATGTTTCTGCCCTAAAATCACAAACGCATGACAGGGTAATGGCTTTGACTCGGAGGCTATGTGGCAAGTATCAGCAAGTGAGCTTCAAGCTTGGATGTCTACTGCAGTCGTTACTTGGAAAGTGATTAGGTGTCCCACTCACATTCGAATGCCCTGTAGGTTGTAGCACAGGCATGCATCTTGTCACTCAAGCACACTCTCGATATATCATGGACAGGTTTAGGAGGTGAGTGCCCCATTCTATATTCACAGTCAAGTGCCTGGGGCACCAAGCCAAACTCTCATTGACTTGGGAAGCTGTGCTCCATGTTTGTTGCTTTTGACATCTTTGGCTGCAAAAATAAACTTGGGAAACATCCTTTCTGGTTGCCCTGGCTACAGCGTGCAAAGATGAGATGTTGGTTATGCTAAACGGTTTAAGATTGCCCCGAATTCTGGTACGCTTGTCTAGACTGTTATCAGCCCAGAGGGCTTTAAATGCATCACTGCTGTTTTTTCCTCACATGTGGATTGCATGAGAGGCTATGAGAATTGTGTACTTCCTCGCATTTATGTGCAAGTTCTTTTCATAACCTCGTCTCTCCTCACGTTTCACTGCCACCACCGTTTCGCCCCAGTTAGAGTGGCAAGCTGCAGCTCATACTGGCTAACCTCCCAGTCTTTCCCTCCAATGTTCCTCTCCCTTTTGCTAAGAATGCTCCTGTTCGATTTACGCAGACTTTGTTGCTGTGCGTCGCCGCCCCGGTCGACCACCTCTTCTGGACTCGCACATGGGAAGGCGTCTGCGGCGGTGTCTCGTGTGCGGCTACACCACAGCTTTCCACACGAGCATGCAGAATCACCAAAGAATACACACGGGCGAGCGCCCGCACAAGTGTGACTACTGCGGCAAGGCCTTCATGCAGAAGGGCAACCTGGTCGCACACCTGCGCATCCACACTGGCGAGAGACCCTTCCGGTGCCATCTCTGCTCCATGGCCTTTACACAGAAGACTAGCCTTGTGGGCCACGTGCGAACGCACACGGGCGAGAAGCCGTTTCAGTGTCGTTTTTGCCCGATGGTGTTCGCACGCAAAATGCAAGTGAAGAGACATGAGGAGATGCACACATGGCGTGCTGATGATGCTGTGGCATCAGGCGTGGGGGCTCTGCCGAACGAATCTAATGGTCAGGGCTAGAAAAGCTATGGGCTGTCACACGCACTCACTGAGCGAACGAACTCGCTTGTACTCACTCTATTCTCAGGTGTGAGTAAATATATGAACGTGGGAGCAAGTGCGGGTGAGCATAAGTGCATGTGAGTGTAATCAGGTAGGAGGTGAAGTCCGAGTGAGTGCATATCTTAAAGGAGTGGTCGCTCGCAAGTGCCACCAGTGGTTTGCCAAACTATGAAAAAAGCAGACAGTGTTGATAATGACTTCGTCTTTGCAAGCAGCCAATTTTAAATATTTACACGTGGACTGCCAGAAAATAATCTCACTGACAATTCTTGCCTCAACTCTTCAAACCCTGCATAGACACACACACACGCACACACACACACACACACACACACACACACATTAACAATCACTGAACTCTTTATCGCCAGTCTGAAAGTGATAATGGCTGCATGTAATGGTTCTCGCAGTAACACAGTATGATTCTATGATAAGTATGACTAGGGATGGATCCAGAGTAGCTCTGGATCTGCCAACGAGTATGATTTAGAGATAGCCCTCGTCAATGTATACAGAGAGAGAATGGAGGCAAGGGGGGTCCCCCTCTGGATCAGCCTTGTGGAGATGGGTTTGCAGGAGGCTCACCCTACGAGCAATGGTCAAGAAAAGGGCGCAACGTTCCTCCAGTCCACAACGCACAAAGGCGCTACGGCAGGGTTCTTCTATTCTCCGACATGGTGCAGGGAAGGCTCAGACATGGCGCAGAGGAGCAGCAACATAAACGGGTTTATGCACCTCGACCCGCACAACCTGTGAGCATGGCTTAGGACAACACCAAAATGTGGAATTTATGCACATATGAAGTTCTTTATCCTAGCCCTTTAAACAAGGTATGCATGTGCATAAGCTTTAGATCTGCATAGAGAATGATACCTACCATAATGGTTTAGCTGATATTTTTCCTGCTATGAAGTGCAAAGCTCAGTGTTCAGTTCTCAGCTTTGGTGGCTGCATTCTAGAATGCACTTGCGTACACATAAAAATTTATCTGGAGCCCTACAGCATGGTGTCTGTAATGGACATAGGTCAACATAATGAGGAGATACTCACTCGTATTTGCTCACCAATATTTTTGCAGCATATGTACCCACACTCGCCAACATTCGCTCACGTTACTTGCGCTCACTGATACAAGCACTTGCTCACATTCATAGTGACTTTCATTAATACTTACCAGCACCTACTCACGCTCATATTTACATTCACTCCCACTCACTCGCATCCACTCGTCGACAGTCACCTATGTACGTGCTAACATCCGGTCAGAGACTTTCATTAGTACTCATGTTGGTTAGCTTTTACTCCTGTTAATACTCGCATCCACCGTTACCGTTCATCACTCACTAGTGCTCTGTCTCAGGGCTGTGATATGAGGGTGGAGTGAGTATGAATCAGTGACTTGTGAGTGTGCCAACCTATGCTTGTAAGACATTGAAAAGCGCAACAGTTATTATTATGCTCCTCCATCCTCATGCTGCCTGTGTGGACTTCATGCCAAAGCAAAAGGTCCA
Organism: Dermacentor silvarum; assembly: GCF_013339745.2. NCBI lineage: Eukaryota > Metazoa > Arthropoda > Arachnida > Ixodida > Ixodidae > Dermacentor > Dermacentor silvarum. The sequence goes on along the minus strand of NC_051163.1, from coordinate 61,174,134 downwards.
CCTTAACATCAGCGCTCGTAAAGGTGCCACAGAAAGCTGGTACCAGCCTGCCTCACTTGAACAGCGTAAATCACAGGAAGCTGGTACCAGCCTGCCTCACTTGAACAGTGTAAATCACAGGAAGCTGGTACCAGCCTGCCTCACTTGAACAGTGTAAATCACAGGAAGCTGGTACCAGCCTGCCTCACTTGAACAGTGTAAAATCACAGGAAGCTGCTACCAGCCTGCCTCACTTGAACAGTGCAAACCACAAAGTAGGTCCAATCTATGTGGTTGTGTGACAAGTTTTGCAATTTGAAAGGGTTGCTGGCACGCGGACCAGCTTTTTATGCTGAACTGCATTCACCCTGCCTCACTATATTTAGCATTTGTGAATAGGTACCTAAAAAGTTTTGAATATGAACAAAATTGTGAACAATAAAGCCTGCGAACAAGCTGTTTACGGTATAAATGTCTTCCTGTTACCTAAGTAAGGTGGTAGATGTACAGCTGCATGCAGGTGGATGACCCTTGACAAACCCTTTCTGCTCTGCACGCGTGTTGTGCCAGTTACACTACCAACCATAAGCTTATTACGAGGCATAGACATTTCAATATCTATTTTGCAAATGTTTATTTCATTGCGCTAGCCTTGTACTTCTGGCAATACGTCTTGCATATTTATTACCTTTCTATGCATTTCCAGTTCAGTGTGTTTGTGTTTTCATAGCCTTCTTTTTCTCTCACACTTTGCATAATAGAGATATACAGTTAGGCCTTGGAAGACAACGAACTGCTTCATATTAGAGAGCGCTTGCATTAGGAGAAGTGCATTATGAAAGGTTGGCACCTAAAGCAACCTTTCGGGAAGTTGGCAAGTTGCAGGATTAACATCTGACTTGCAAAAAATAGTGCACATAATGATGTTTTGCAAGACGCATAATGAGTATGCTCTACCGGTTCCTACACAACAATTGCACTCTCGCGGTGTGCAAGGCTATCTACTTGCTTGCTACCTGTAACCTATAGCACCACAAATTCGCACAGTGCAGACATGTTGTAGCATAAAATTTATTGCAGACCTTTAGCTCTGTTTCATGGTCTTGCTTCTTTCGTGAATTCATGCACACACACTGGCAATGGCTCAATAGCTATGGCATTCTGTTCTTGCATGTGAGGTCACAGGTTCAGTTCCCGGCTATGCAAGAATGAAAAAGTATACAGTAGAATCTCATTGATACGATTCTGCATAATACGTTTTTCGGGATAAGTGTTTTTCTTTTCTTATATACGATTATTTTTGGGTAATACGATTGTCCAGATGATACATTTTATTTTTTGGTTCCCATGAAGATCCTATCAACGAGATTCCACTGTACTCCTGTATATGTGCATACAATACCAAGCTTAGGGTGCAGTCAGAAGAATCCCAGGTTGAAATTAATCCAGTGCCCCTTGCAACAGTGTCTCTCATAGCTCTTGTGCTGCATTTGGACGTTCGAACTCTATCGGTCAGTCATTAGTGAATTTTATACAGCCTTTACCAGCTTGGTGTATTCTTCTTTTGTTCCCTTCACTTTGTTGCATACCTGTCAGCTTTTTACAATTTTATTGCAAAATGCCCAATTTCTAGCGCTCATTTATGATTGTCATATTGACACGAATATTTTACGATTTTTCATTTGCATATAGTTTAGGGTAAAATTAACTTCAAAAGGAAGACAAGTACAGTCGCTGAATAAATTATGCGGTCCTATTTTTCGGAGCCATTCATTACACAGGCATGTGTGGCAGCGTCATAAACTGATAGAGCCTATGTAACATTGCAACCAAATATTTGGCAGCCATTACGTGAATATTGCATTAATAAACTTCATAAACATTTCTGCTTGTCTGCAGCACAGATCATTGTTACTGCGAGTTATACAGGGTGTTTCATTTTAGCTGCACCAAAATTTTAAAAATTGCCTGTGGCAGATAGCACGATGATAATCCTTGATCTAAACTACTTGATGAGGCGCCCATTACTTCCACGAGAAATCAAAACGCCTAATTAAATAATTAACACAGTTATGCTAATGAACTTTTTCATTAATTATTTTATGGCACATATTTCAATCTACGAATTATAGCCACTGAGTTCGCTAGGCGTATCCACTTGGAACGAATTCTCAGGACTGAACCACTTTCGAGATATTAACTTTCAAAGTGTCCGACGAAATGCATGGGCGTTCCAGTTAAGTTTTTGAGGAAAACGCTGTTATATGCATTCTAGCATAAAGTTCACTGGAACGCCCATGCATTTCGTCGGACACTTTGAAAATTAATATCTCGAAACTGGTTCAGTCCTGAGAATTCGTTCCAAGTGGATACACCTTGCGAACTCAGCGGCTATAATTCGTAGATTGAAATATGTGCCATAAAATAATTAATGAAAAAGTTCATTAGCGTAACTGTGTTAATTATTTAATTAGGCGTTTTGATTTCTTGTGGAAGTAATGGACGCCTCATTGAGTAGTTTAGATCAAGGATTATCATCGTGCTATCTGCCACAGGCAATCTTTAAATATTTGGTGCAGCTAAAATGAAACACCCTGTATAGAGCAGAGTGCCTATTCACAGCATCCCTGCGAAACACAGCGTTCAAACTTGTAACAAACAGTAAACACATATTGTATAAGGGGGCAGGGCTACGCAACAACAGCCTTGGACCAAGAGCATCGGTTGGTGTCTCCCGCTCTCCAGGCTGCTGGACTTCGTTGTCTTCTCTCAATAGTTCGTGACTCTCTTCCCGACTACAATTGTAATAATTTTTACTATTTTCCAGTGAATTTCAGTATTCCTTGCCTTCCACTGTTGTGCTTTCTTGAATTCTACGGTTGGCAGGTCTGATTTGTATGTCGGGAAATAATGACGCTGCACCACAGTTTTATTTGTTTTGACTGAACTGGTGCAGCAACCAGAGCTTTTGTTTTATAGCAGTTGATTTCTTTTAACCACATTAATTCGTTGTCCAGGCGACTTTGATAGCGTGCGGGCTAATGCGACGGGATGAACAGAATGGAAAATGAGTAGAGTTTATGTGGAATATGAGCCAAGGTCATTTTAAATGAGGTACACTCAGTATGCGAAATGCAAAAATTTTCGGGGGACAAAAAAGTTGTTTGTGCTAAGCTAGAGTTCAACCTAAGTGGGACCTATTTAAGTGGGCTCTACAGTATTTAACATACTTTAATTATGGTGTCACGAGCATGAGCTAAAGACTCTATCCATCTCTCGCATTGTAAGCAAAGGGAGGTGGGCAGTGAGCACAGAACCAAAGGAAATGAAATGGCAGTTACTGCCTGGGCTCCATGGTGTCTGGATGTTTGCCCTCACCCAAACCCCGAGTTTATCAATGGCTGCAACAACGCATTGCATTTAGGAAAGCACAAGTTCAATGTTTCATTTCACTTATTCCATTAACATGATGTCTCGTATATTTATTAAGGTCCTGCACATTTATGTGCTTGGTGGAATGTGCTTAGTGGGCCACAATCATAAGTAGCCGTCACAAGACATAGTGAGGACCACTTACTTTGTTCCTGTATAACCTTCTGGTGGATGCTTTGTCTTATACGCTGGTGTCTTTGTAGGTTCATATCAGCAAGTGCACTGATCAGTTATTGCTGTTTTATATACATCTCTTTCTTTCCTCCTTCTCTCTATTTTTTCTATCTGCATAGAGCATTCAGCGTCATGTTAATGCACAATTTGTTCTTTTATTTATGTGCTGCTGGTTCATTTTTACAGCCCTCCCTGTGTAACAACTGTGTGCAAATAAACCACCTTCACGTTTTGAAAAGGCGCAACTGTCTGCTTCTGCATGTAGCAATTGCAATATACCTACCACTTCCGTGCTACATGCGCAAACCTTCAGTAATCTTTTTTTTTCAAGGCTGTAAGATAAACCTTGCGTGGATTAGTATACACTATAATTTAGACCGTGGAGCTTTATACTAAGCTTTCTAGCATAGAACGGGTGTGGGTGATCAGATCATGTTCATATCTACACCAGAACAAAGATGGTGAATGCAGCCATCACTTAGGACTTTTTTTTTTTTTTTTTGCTTTTCATGGATGCTGGCCTTTGCTTACTTAGAACTAAATTTCCAGTCTCGTAATCTCCCTCCTAATCTATAACAGCCAACAAAAATTGCCTAAGGATATTTCTGCCTTGAACACATATTGGCGACTATAGGTGCAGCTAAAGGAAGAGGAATTGACAGCTGCTATATGGTGTGCAAGAAGTAGAGAGCAAATGCAAGCTAATAACATTCTACAGCTGAAATTGGAAAGAAAAATATCAGCACTAACTTGACAAGAAAAATTACAAGACGCATGTACGAGCACAACTAGTCAGTATTGGCGACCACCTTGCCCTAAAGCCACTTATGTGTATTTTTTATAAGCTGTATTAATGTACAGCTAATTGTAGAAGCTAGGTTGTTTTGGATGACTGGTCAAGTGCCGAGAGGTCGGTTGTGCTTCAGTGGGCTGGTTTGCTGTACTTCATAGAAAATTATGTCGGACATAATGCCACAGCAAAACAGCCTCGTGGTGAGCCTTGCAAGCTGTTGACCACTACCAGTTGCACATTTGCGGACTACCAGTTGCACAGTTGATTGCTGCATCTGTGGCACTCATATTCGATTGTTCAACGATTATATATGCACGCACGCACAGAGAGAGAGAGAGAACAATGAAGTGGCAGTGCACACGAACGCTCCTGTGCCCCATCTTTTTTATGCTGTAACCGTGAATTCAGAATGAAGCTAACTTGCGGCAAGCCTTAAAAAAAAATCAGGTGCATGCTACGCGAATGCAACCAATGCAGTATTGTTGACTGCCCTTTCAAGCAACTCAATGTATCCTTTAAAGGGGACACTAAAGCAAAACAGTAAATCAACTTACCACGGTATTCAAGAACGCATCTTAAGTTGAGGCCCATGCTTGACTTGATCTGAGTGACACCTGGCGTCAACGTGCCCAGGACGCTCATTGCATTTCCTCCGGCGCGTTCACGACAGGCGTCATTTAAATCAAGTCAAGCATATGGGCTTCAACTTGAGTTGCGTTCTTGAATACGGGCCTTAGACTGATAAAGTACTATTCTTCAAAAACTTTGCTGCCGTTAATTACACTGCAATAGGTAAATTATTAGAAGAGAAACTGAAGCTCTAAGTTAAATTTTTTGTATTTCGCGCGGGTACCCCAACGGCTAGCACTTCAGTGTAACGTCATGACTTCTGAAGTAATTTTTCGTATTTGGGCCTCGTTGGCTCAGTAAACGTTTGCGAAACTTGCCATATTCAGTCTCTGGCTACTTTAGAACACAATGTAGTCAATCTTTACCGCTAAAGAATTAACTTAGACCCAGAAGACGCTGTCAAAATCCATGACGTCACGGTGAGCTGGTGCAGGAACTTCAAGGTGGCGTCACCACTCGCCTTCTGTTTTTTTTTTTTTTTTTCTGGTTTGTCAAACGGCTTCTCGCGGTAAGGGTGGTGTTTTCGGTATTGTGGAAGGGTAATCTACTGATACAGAAGAAATCATTTTTCTCTTTAGTGTCCCTTTAATATGAGCATAAATAATTAACCCATTAATTAACAAATTTTTAACATATTGATTTCAATGCAAAACTCAAGTTGTCGATGCAAACTCAAAATGAAAGTTGTCGAGCATGTTGAGAAATAGCCAATTGAATTCTTTCCATAAATATAGCTGTTTAATTTTTGGGGGGCTCCAAAGAAACCTCACGAAATCTGAAAAAGTATCAAGTGACTACAGATGCTTGTGCACAGAATTCTTTGTGCCCTCAAACATGGTTCGAATGAATGATCAATGCTGCATGCAAATAAAATGTACGAATAGGCCGTAAGCAAGCGAGACGTTTCAAAGACAACAGCTCTGGCTTCCGCTTTTGCCATGATGATTTGTTTGCTGATAGAGCAGATGGTGTTGTTAAATGGGCTATAGTTGGTTTTATTTATTTTTATTTATTTATTTACCAGAGTACCCACAGCGCCTTCAATAGGCATTACAGTGGGGGGGTTTACATAACAGAAAAAAAGAAAAGAAACATAATACAGGTAACATAGGATAAAACACCACATCATGTTCATTACTATACTATTGCATCGTGAAGTGTCTGTACAAACATGTCAGTTGAAGTTATGTTCACAATATCACGTGGTAACCGATTCCAGTCACGGATTGTATTGGGGAAAAAGGATTTTTTAAACACATTTGTTTTACATGAAGTTTCTTTCACTTTGAGTTCATGATCAACTCTCATAGACACGTAGTCGGGCAAATGTAAATAATTCAAGCGATTAATACCTGTTCTTGAATGAAAAATATTGTGGAACAGTTTTAATCTATGAATTAAACGTCGTTTTTGCAGCATGTCCCACTCAATTTTCTTTTTGGCCTCTGTTACAATTCCTTGTGTAATTTTTAAATACAAAGCGCACAGCCCTACTCTGAACTCTTTTCAGTTTGTCTATGTTTGTTCGTGTCCAAAGATCCCAAACCGTGCTGGCATATTCAAGTATTGATCGGACACTAGAGAGATAGAGTAGAGCCTTTGCTTTGATTGGAAATTTTTTTGCGTTTATTTTCATAAATCCTAGCACACGAGATGCTTTGGCAGTAATATGATCAATGTGACGTGTCCAAGATAAATCAGTGGTGAAATACACTCCCAAATATTTAAATTCTGACACAGTCAACAGTTGCGTCCCATTAATATTATAATTAGACTGAACTTGTTTTTTTTTTCTTTTTAGAGAAACACATGTGCACTGTTTCACATGTGCACTGTTGCGAGCTTCTTGATTCATGCTACCAGAACAGTAGAAACAGGATGCAAAGAGGACACACAGTCACTGCAAACACTGGAATGAAGCGCAAATGCAGCCACGTGGTGTAGCATTAAGTAGTGTAGAGAAATTCTCGAAGTCCCAGCTGTTAGCCTTTTTCTGCAGACTGCGCAGGTGAGGAGGATGGCGATGCATCCGACAATAATCGGGGCCACCACATCGCAACGATCATTTTTGCTTGTAGCCTATATTATGTTCGGTTGCATATAGTCCCTTGTCTACTTCAAGCAGGTTATAAACATAAGGTTATGTGCTATCATGATATTTTAAGTTTGTCATTCATGTAACACATTAATAGATGTGTTGCCTTGTGCTCTGGAGCAGTATGCTAACATGAAATACAGCGATGTGCACAAACCTGTTGAAATTACGAAATTTGGTCTCTGCTGGTAAACAGCAGGGTGAATTTAGTTGATTGCACTTTGTTGGCAAGTGCAATGTAACTATGCTGCACGTAAAGTCCCTTCCCAATGTACGTGAGTTGAAAGCCAAACTCTTCGGTGAGCGGGGACAAACATGCATCGTCAAACATGTATCGTCAACATGTATCATCAGCACCAAAAACTTGTTACAGGTTTGACTGCAGGATCATTCAAGGTTGTTAGAGTACAAGATCCTCTGACATTAGCACTGGGAACAAATGGAATTCCAGAAAGATAGTCGAAGGTTCGACAAAAAACTTGTCGGGCGAGGGTGATACATTGTCAAAGCAAAACAGGCACTCGCCTAAGGTTTAAAAGGAAATAAAACATAAATGACGTTTTAAGGCCTCTACAGCTATCGTAGCGGTCTCGAAACGTCATTACGAGGTCTGTTAGAAAAGTATCCGACCTTTGGCTGAAGAAAAAAAAACTGGCATAACTGGAGCATTGGAAACCTAATCGCCCTCAAAGTAATCTCCTTGGGACTCCGCACACTTCTCCCAGCGGTGCTGCCATTGTTGGAAGCATTCCGAGAAGGCCCTCTTTAGGAATGCAGTTTAGCTCAACTGTCATTGCAGCCATAAATGTCATCTCTTGTCTGAAATCGCGCTCCTTTCAATGGCCTCTTGATTTTGGGAAACAGCCAGAAGTCGCAGGGGGCCATATCAGGAGAATAAGGAGCCTGTTGAACTACAGGAGTCCGGTTTTTTGCCAAAAAAAGTCTGAATAAAGTGTGAGGAATGTGCAGGAGCATTGCCGTGATGGATGCGCCAATTTTCTGTTGACCAGAACTCCGGTCTCTTGCGCTGCACAGCATCACGTAGGCGACGGAGGACATCCCTGTAGTACTCTTTGGTGATTGTTTGACCCTGTGGGTGGTGCACCACACCGCGGGAGTCAAAGAAAGCAGTCAGCATCACTTTGACGTTGCTGCGCACTTGGCGGGCCTTCTTTGGTCTTGGTGACGTGGAATGCTTCCACTGTGACGACTGGCATTTGGTTTCCGGGTCGTACCCGTACAGCCAAGACTCATCACCAGTGATTATGGTGTTCATGAAGTCGGGGTCACTGTTTGTTGAATCCAGCATGTCCTGTGAGACTTCAACACGAAGTTGCTTTTGCTCCACCGTGAGCAGCTTCGGCGCGAATTTCGCCCCAACTCTCTTCATGGCCAAATCTTCGGTCATAATGGAATGTGCAGAAAAAGTGCTGATGCTCACCTCTCCCGCAATTTCTCGGATAGTCACACGACGGTCCCGCATCACCACAGCGTTCACTTCGGCAATGACCTGGGGCGGTATTCTGTAAGCGTCTACCTAGTGGACTGTCCATTTCGGCTGTCGCTGATTATGCTGCTGCTTGATGTGCAGGAAGGTGCCAGCCAGTCTCCTTCCTGCACGTCAAGCAGCAGCCAAATCAGCGACAGCCGAAATGGACAGTTCACTAGGTAGACTCTTACAGAATACCGCCCTTGGTCATTTCAGCATGTTGATGGCCGACCTGAAGCGTGGCTCGCTGTCCACCGATGTGCCGGCCGTCTTCAAACCGGTTGTACCACTCCTTAATCTGTGTGCTACTCATAGCATCATCACCGAAAGCCGTCTGAATCTTCTGAATAGTTTCCTCTTGGCTGTCGCCCAGTTTCTGGCAAAATTTGATGCAGTAGCGCTGCTCCAGTCGCTCCGCCATTTTCCTTGCAATAAAAAAACCGTCAAGAGCACTGCGCACTACCTCACTCAAACGCTGCGTCCCAGCGACTGATGCTATCGACAGGTGGGAAAAAATTTGCGCATGCGCATGAAGGTTCAAGGTCGGCTGATGCAAGCGTGCTTGTTTCATATCCATCAGGTGTTCGAAAAAAAAAAATAATAAGGTCGGATACTTTTCTAACAGACCTCGTATATGTTTTTATTTCCTTTTAAATCTTAGGTGAGTGCCTGTTTTGTTTTGCAATGCCAGAAGGAGCGCCAACATATATTGTCGCCTGGCACGAGGGCCATTGCAGAGACTGTTGACTTCTAGAAGAGTGACAGAATTAACCTCACCAAATGTGGTTTCCCACACATTGTGTTGTACACGGGCACACCAGGGAGGCACATGAGCGGCTACTGAAATTGGTCGCTGTCTGAAGAATCGAAGCCCAGTGACGAATCCAAGGTGAATGTCTCGGCTCCTTGCTTGCTTACCTTCTGTCTTCTTACTGTGTGCCATAACTCGGGCATCTCAGAAGCCAATAAAAGAAGACAAAAGTAGTTTTGCCCAAAAGACGAAACATTGATAGTGATAGCAAAGTATTAGACAATTACATGTAGCAATTAAGGTTAATATTTTATAGGTTAGCTGTATAAAATGCACTAAACAGCTCATGCACTTACTAACTAAATAATCATATATGATGTCACGTGGGCACAGGCAAACGAACAGATTTCAGTCGAACAGCACTGTCACCATGCTGGAGTGATGAGGAGCGCTGGCAGCAGGAAGTCAACGCTTAGTTAGCCCAATTCATTATTTCAACTGTTCCACCCGCCGGGGTGGCTCAGTCAGCTAAGGCGTTGCGCTGCTGAGCACGTGATCGCGGGATCGAATCCCGGCCGCGGCGGCCGCATTTAGATGGAGGCGAAATGCAAAAACGCCCGTGTGCTTGCGTTGTAGTGCACGTTAAAGAACCCCAGGTGGTCAAAATTAATCCGGAGCCCTCTACTACTGGTGTGCCTCATAATCAGAACTGGTTTTGGCACGTAAAACCCCAGAAAGAAGAAGAAGAACTGTTCCGCATATCCGAAACTCTGGTAACGTAATGTCCAACAACAGACGCGAGGGAATTGTCAACGCGCATTCGCCATAACGCGCAGGAAGCCACCAGCCATCTTGGCTCGCCCTTAAACATTGCAACTGCCGCAGGTTGCCTTCAACATTCGGAGAACAGGAGACGCGCGCACTCAATCACGTGACCGCTAACATTGGACGCGAAGACTGCGCGCATCAAGCCATCGTCTTTCTCGGCTCAACCTCACGCTTGAGCGGGCCACTCATTCACCTTGCACTTGGAACATCACGGCGACGGCAAAAATTCGCCTGGAGTATCCATACAATTGCTACCGCAATTAAAATTGTGAAGATCCCACGCAATGTGGAAATCGCTGTACGCGAAGCCAGACAAAACATATATACGTATGTATGTACAAATCGCAAAGTGGAGGGAATTGCCAAAGAAAGCTATTAATTATCGCTTTAAACGCGAACTCTGTACGTACGTGTGTCATCCTTCGCGCTTGCGTGTTGGATGTGCGACCGCTCTCACGTACGCTAACGCATCGAAGACATCATACACAGCAACTTTAAGGACACGTGTAGAGCGTCAGCTTCATGCAGCAGTGCAACTACATGCGGCTTTGTTGTTCCGGCCGCTGAGCGGGCAGTACCTATGACAGTACTTTGACGGAGCAAACGCAAGTTCGCACTCTTCTGCGCACCGATAGTTTTCAAAAACCGCGCCTACGTCACGATCCTACGTTCGATCACGTGGATTTTGATTAGGCCATTCGCTTTGTTCATTGTTATTGCATGGTTTTTGCTTTGCTTCTACACGCTTCACTTCCTCACTCGGCCCCCAAGTGCGTGCCAAAAACCACCTTCCGCAATTTGTACTCCACCGATCCGATTATTTTTCACACTTCTTTCCTGATATGTCAAGGAAAGCTCCATCGTGATTAGCAGCAGCAAGAACTCGTTATTTTTGACATATGACAACTGTTTACAAAGTGTAGACATGCATGTTGTATGTGTTCTGTGTTACAAGGGTGTTCTTCCTTACAACAGCACGATACAGCAGCGCGATCATCATCAGAGTCTTCGTTGTTGCGTGCCCGATCTTTACGTGTGAAGAATTGTGACCTTTGCGCCGCGCACCACTCTACTGTTGTGCACTCAGCCGAACGACGACGACCGGCAAAGCGTGTTTGATCATTTGTGATGAGCAGCAGTCTTTTGAACAACTTGACTAAGTACAGTAAAGGTTGACTGTGTTTGATCGACCGCAGTGAATGCTATTCCCCCTTGTCAAGTAGTCTTTAAACAGTGTGGTCGTCGTCTGACAAAGCGTCTGGTAGAACTCGCGCGTGCTGCTTTTTTAGAGAACAGGGGGGAGGGACACCACGGAAAATTTATTCTTGCAGCCATTGTGCTTAAATGTGTAGATGTAGCGTGCATGTGTTACCCGTGAAGAAGTTGCTTAAGCACGAGTAAGCACACATCTACAAACAGAAACTTGTTTATAGAAACGTTGCGAGGCGAGAGGGTGCACGGCAAAGACTTCCGACGCTGCTCGGCGAGTGTCCAGTTCTGATCTGCTGGTCGAAAACCTCCGAGCCACCGCCAGAGGCACCGGGACGCCGCGAGCGTTCGGTGCGAACGCGGGGAAAACGCGGACGGCGTCGACAACAGTTCTGCGCGTTGCTGGTGCTGCTACAAATGTATCGAAAGAAACCCTCTTTCTTCGCGACTGCTTCCCTTCACAAACTTGTTGCCGGTTGTGCAGCGATGCTTTCCGCTGCATTTTATGCGCCACCCGCTTCCACGGCCGGCTCAAACGCGGGCGGATCGTCGCTCTGACCATCGAGGAAGCGCGAGAAGGAATAGCATCGGAAACGGCATCATTACGAAATCGCAGCCCTGCTGTCCCGTTTTGAAAATGAACGCGATGTGGCAGCGTGAGCGTCGTTTAGTAGAGACCAGTGAAACCGTCGGCAGGAAAAGGCGCACGCGGTGCTGCGACTTTGGCTGCGTCTCGAAACTCTTGATTTCTTGGATAACAAAGAAAACACAAGGAGAGACTTCATAGGAAGTCGGACACACAGATATTCCATTAAGAATGTGTAGTATTGCGTGCAAAAAGCATGGACGAAAGAAGGGACACGGTTTACACATACGTGTGTGTAAACCATGTCCCTTCTTTTGTCAATGTTTTTTTGTGCGCAATGCTACACATTCTTAATGGAAAACCAACAAGCCCAAGTGGAAAATTAACCCTAGTACAAAGATTCCCTTTGGCCATTTTTTTCTTCTTGTCAGTCAATTAATTGGTACATCATACTGGCTGGAGCCTGAACACTTGAGATCTTTCAAATGTTAATAAGATTGCAGCAAGCAAGAGCTCGGATGACGCAGTGCAACATTTCCCCTAACATTAACCGCACTTGGCTTCCGGTGTACCTTCCAACACAGCTTCCATGTTTGACCAGCTCAAACACTTCGTTGGAAAGCAATACCTACTAGATTTTCAACAGCACATTGCGGAAAGCTTTACCTTTGGAACTCTGAAGCCTTAGCTGTTATTGTCCTAAAAGAACAGTAGGCAACTTCTGGTTTTGCTTTGTTTGCCAGATGCAAACTAATCTCTGCATGTGAAGTTGTATTAGGCCCCGCTGCCCCTCTACCTCTTGCTTATTGCTTTGTATTTTATGTTAATTTTTTTGCCAGATGTAAAACTTTCATGTTGAGGGGAAGTGCCCTTTATAGACCAAGTCTTGAATATATTGGGTGTGAAAAATTTGGCTTTTCAACAATATACCTTAAAACATATATATTCTGCAGGAAAGCCCGAAAGTATTCGGAAAATTTTCATAATTTCTCCCGGGAAAGGGTTAGGGAGTTAAGCGGGAGCATTTGATTTGCATGGGATTTAATGTCCGTAGGCATCGCTGCGGCTACCAAAAACACCCTGTTTATCTGGAAGTTTTTTATGTGTGCCTAAGTGTAAGAACATGTGCCACATTTTCTGGTGCCATGTTCCTTTTCTGGTACGTGACACCTTTTCAAATGTGGTTGTGGCTGCCAGGTATCGCACCCACAACTTTTTGCTCAGAAGCAGAAATGCTACAACCTCGGATAGCGCAAGAGGGCAGAAAGACACAACTACTCAGGATATGTGCCTGCATTGCTTTTGTGCTATCTAACTTTATGGATCCATACCAACTAGCCTGATCACAGTGCTTGTTTAGCAGAATAGCCACTGAACTACGGTGGTTGGCTAGAGATTTTGGAGGTCAACATGAAGTGTAATATCCAATGCTGCACATGCCACCCATCTTTATTGCAATTCTCTACTGCTGAAATCTGTATGCTTCATGCTCTCCTTTTCTGCAGATGCAGCCATTCCACAGGCCAGCAGAAGGAAGACTACATAAATGGAGCAAATTCAACGTTTATAGAAACAACTTTAGATCTTAGTTGTATAATTGTACAAGTCCGCTGGCTGCAATGCTTTGCAGCTCCTCCCGTGGTCTGGATTCAAGTTTGCGACATGGTGGTGAAATTTGCTCATTGAGAGGTTCAGGTGTAGGCATCACGCTAGTGGAAAAAAAAGAAAATTAGTCAACTTGCAGTTCGTGTGGAGAACCTCTAGATGGACAGAACTGTCATCTTGCAGTCTACTGCAGACCTGTCGCCTGGCAGTAGTCCATAGTGCACCCGAAGTGAATTGGTGCATGGTTTGTGGTCCAGCGGTGGTACCACTCAGGATTCAGGATAGAGCACTCACATTGAAATGCTTAACAGCAAAGTGAAGTGTTTAACAGCAGAGTAGTTCATGACCCTTAAGGTATTACTCGTACTTTTGCCACAACTCTCAGCGTGGGACGTGCAGCACAACTCTGTAACTCTTTTTGTTGGATGCCTTCCTTTCCTCAAAGGTAGAAACTTGGACCCTGTTGGTAAGGCATAATTCACTGTACAGTGTGGACAAATTTCTAGCACAACTCGTTCGTGATGACTATATAACTGCAAATAGCTGAAATGCATTGTGTATGAAGCGTACAGTGCAGCCGGAGTCCTCCCTCGTGCTCTCCTCTGGACGTGCTGTGCCATGTTGTGGTGACGCCGCAATGTCCAAGCATATCCAGTGGCACATATCCAAGTCGGTGTCAAAGACGTTCAATATTTTATGTTCTCTGCCTTGTGCATGGTTTTAGTAATTAATATTCGTGCAACAAAAACGTTCATCGCTACACAACCTAATAAGTGGTATCATTCATTTACTGTTTTCAAAATATGTTGCAGAGCCCTTCAAGAGAAAATTAGTTGTATTCTTTTGTGTATGCCTCCAAAGTTGTGTACATACTGTGTGTGTGCGTGCATGTGTACGTGCATGGGTGGGTGGGTGGGCATCGGTGCAGTTTTAGAAAACAGCCGAAAGCTACTGGAGCACATGAGCTTGACTGGTGAAAGAAATGCTTGTCTCCACGTCACTGTTTGCAACTGCTCAACAGCAGTGTCCTTTCAGTGTACTAATGCTTACTTTCATATTCGATTGTCTGCATGGGTAGCAGTGGAAGAAAACGTTATTGTCATGTTTACCAATGCAATGTGCAGAGTTTCAAAAATGTGCTACTATTGCTGTCCTCTGTATACAAATAATTGCCCTAGTTGCTGGTGCATAAAGCTGTTCACGAGAATAACAGTAGTCATGGGGGTGAGCGCTTATAGACAAGGAAGCATGTAGAAATAATGTAGAGCATTTCTTAGCATATGCTCTGTTTCATACATGCAGAAGCTGCGCAGGTAGTGCAGTTAGACAAGTCTCGTTAAATCCAAGAGCACGAAGACAGCAAAAACACAGACAGACATGAACATAATGGCATTTTAGAGAGTGCCGTGGTGTTCATGTCTATCTCTGTGTTTTTGTTGTCTTTGCACTCTTGGTTTTAACAATGCAATACCAAAAATCCCAAGCATACACTTTAGAGAAGTCTCATTCTGTGCGTTTCACAGTTCTGTTATTCTTGATCTGCAACATTTTATGTGACTGCTTCAAATATTACAACTACAACTTCTGTACGTAAGTTTACGTCAAATCACATATTACTTGTACGTATTTGTGGTTCTAGTAGGCGACATACTATGTTTTAGTCTTGAGGCCAAGTGATGCGCTGTGATCACTGATCACAAGAACATATTACTCTGCTCGTTTGGTGGTAAATATGTTTCTGTGACGCCTTTCGTGTAATAAATACGCCCTATTTTGCAGCGTAAAGGTACAAGACTTAATTTTACGTGGAATTACATGACATGTACCTAATATATTTCTATTATATATGGGATGCACTACTTATTGGTTGCGGATGCAAACAGAGAAGTTTCTCTAGCCTTAATAGCAGTGCCTTATGTATGAAATGGAGTGTAGTGTGGGCTGTTGCCAAAGATATGCATTCACTGTTATTAGCAGTTGCATTCTCTGTTAGCTTGCAGATGCATAACTGTTAACATGTGAACATTAAAGTTATTAAAAATCCTGCGCACACAACACTGGATACTGAGGAAGTTGGGTAATTGCACATACTTTCTTTTTTTAACTTTGTCCTGAGCACACACCTTTTATGGGGTACATGTGCACTTTATTAACGATGATTCCTTTTAAACGCAGCAAACACACAAACTTGGAACCATGCAACCTAACAAGCAACACTGTTTTTAGATCGCTGTGAATTTTTCGGTGACATTGTTATTGCCAATTTCACCAGCTTGAGGAACTTGTCTAAATAAACTTGCTCGGAGCAGTTACCCCTCTAGTGTCCCTCTACCACCAGTAGACTTCCAAGGGAATGGTTGGATACTGACGAGCAACAAATTCTTGCAAACATTTTTCTTAAGACTTGACGGAACACTCATAAATTCTAGAATGAGCCCGAAATCGTGAACTTTGCTGAAAATTCGGGTGAGTTGTAGGCATGCAGATGTAATAAATGGAAATTGTACTGCTGAACTTTCCATAGAGTGTAGCTCTTGCGTTGAAGTGCACTGTCTTGTCTTGCAGGCACCACCAGACGACAGCGCAGTGCCCGTCGGCGCGTACGCAACTCGTCCGCCGACCAAGTGGGAACGCAGTTCTCGCTCACAGAGACTAGTGGCAGTAACCTGTGCCCCTCCGAAAATGTGCATGCCAACGAGTCGTACACTTGCAACTACTGCAAGAAGTCCTTCACAGCGCGTGGCAACCTGAACACCCACCTCCGCATCCACACTGGCGAGAGACCATTTCAGTGCCACCTGTGCCCCCGGGCTTTCACGCAGAAGGTGACCCTCGTGCACCATGTGCGGACACACACGGGGGAGAGACCGTACCAATGCCGCTTTTGCCTGAAGGCCTTTGTACGCAAGTTGGAACGGAAGGACCACGAGATCCGCAAGCACTTGACAGAGACCGCTGCTTCTTGAAGGGCTTGCCACATACGGCTGACATTTGCTAGTGATGAGCCTTAAAGGAAATCCTTGCAAAACAGATGTCATTGCTCGTACTCATTTGCTATGACATTGTCAGACTTTGTGGAAGGGCAGTGTTTGCATATGCTTAAAGGGATGCACTAAAAGTGAGCTCCATTATGAAAGGAAACCTGATTTGCATTCAAGAGTGGCTGTAATCAGTGTGTCTGCTCTGAAATCACAAACGCGCCTTAGGACTACTTGCTTTCACACAGAGGCTATGCGACAAGTATTAGCAAAGGAGGTCCAAGTGCGCACATCTTCTGCAATTGTTGACTAAAAATAGTTACGCAGATCCAATGCACATGTTGGAATCTATGTGAAGCGAACCTTTCTTTATTGGTGATGGCTATATTATGCTATATAAAGACTGATGTGGCCATCTTTCAATGTGTGTTTTAAAGTTCCTGCCCAACATTATATTATTTAAAATAAATTTTGAGTCATTTGGTTGTGAACATTTTAGTCATTTGGTGAACAATATGTGGCTTCTGACTAGGGCTGTGTCATCGCACGATTCCACGGACGATTCTTATTGGGAAAATGGTGTATGTAGAGCAGTGAAGAATGGTAAAGTATGAAACGTGAAGTATGAAGGTCGATTCCTTTCATATCTAGTGCAAACACGTGATCTGCTTCGGTACCATGACTTAAGTGCAACTGTCATACGCTCGGACAACGCTGGTTACGGCCGCAACAGCGTTCTCCCACTCACATGAGGCACATACCCAGTGGATGAATATTGTAGTAGGCAAGTTGAACAAGAGAATAAAAATGAAAAATCAAAGAGGACATGGAATGTAAAGTTGTTTTTAAGTAAGACTTTCAAGTAAATCAACTAAAGCTATCAATTATAATGACCTTGTATGCCACATTTTCACCTACGCATGAATACAGTTAATGCCTCTATACCCTCTCTGTCTTTGTGGAATGTACACATCCCGAAAGACTGGCCAAGAGTGGGCACAAATCCAGTGGCACATTCCGAATGCTTAAATCATGGATTATCAAGGTAATTGAAGAATCTGTTGAGCATAATACGCATTTTCATTAAGAGTTGTGTGTGGTTCAGCAATACATATGAGCCTACTTTATAAGTTCAGGTTTTACATATGAATTTAATGTTTTTATTACCCAAAAAAGAGGTGTGCATAGTCGCACTACATTGTCGGTCAGCATACGTGACTAGCAATTGGTGCATACACCAGCCTTGTGTGCATGTCCACAAATATATCCGCTGAGATATTTACCGATCCAATAGCCTCCAGCAGCCAATCGAAATCCAAGAGGGTAGGTGACGAAAGCTTCTCCATAATACGAATTAGTTGTCTCTTTCACATACGACTTTCCTCTATGTCAGAGAGCAGGCCTGAACCTTGTTGCTTGCACAGGCTTGCCATATAACAGGGATAGGTTTGGTGAGAATGCCTTGGAGTAGCAAGCTGACACTCTCATTAGCATGGGGAGCTCTGCTCTGTTTGGGTTGCTTACGCTGCCTGTGACATGAAGAGAGTTGGGCTACATCCTTTGTGGTTGCCCTGACTACAGTGTGAAGACAAGATCTTGACCACGCTGAACACTTTAGAATTGTGTCATTCAAAGAAATTAATTCTGGTACCCTGGTATGGAGTGTTGTCAGCACAGAGAGCTTTGAATGTGTTACTGCTCTTCTTAATGACATTTAGATTCTGTAACAGGCTAGAAGAGTTGTGCACTTTTACTGGCAAGTTTTCTTTTTTTCTTTTCGTAATCTTGTCTCTCATGTTTCGCTATCACCATCCCCTTACCCCAATACTGAGTGGCCAGCTGCACCATATATTGGCAAACCTCCTTGTCTTCCCTCAAACCTGCCTCTCTCTTTATTGCTTAGAATGTGCCATTTTAATTTACGCAGACTCTGTCGCTGTGCATCGCCGCCCTGGCCGACCACGGTCTCTTCAAGACAAGCACATGGGAAAGCGTCTGCGGCGGTGTCTCGTGTGCGGCTACACCACAGTTTACCACTCTAGCATGCAGAATCACCAAAGAATACACACGGGCGAGCGCCCGCACAAGTGTGACTACTGTGGCAAGGCCTTCATGCAGAAGGGCAACCTGGTCGCGCACCTACGGATCCACACTGGCGAGAGACCTTTCCTGTGCCACCTCTGCCCTATGGCCTTCACGCAGAAGATAAACCTTGTTAGCCACGTGCGAACGCACACGGGCGAGAAGCCGTTTCAGTGTCGCTTTTGCCTGATGGTGTTTGCACACAAACTGCTGCTGGAGAATCATGAATTGACACACACGTCGCGTGCCGTCGATGCTGCGGTGTCAAGTGCAGGGTCTTTGCCACACCACTCAACAGGTTAGGGCTAGTAAAGCAGTGGGCTGGCACAATTCTGAACGCACTCCCTCAGGCTCATTAACTCATTTCTCAGGTGTGAATGATAGTGAGTGACAATGAGCATGAGTGGATGTGATCAGTGCATGTGATCAGTGGCTGGTTTCATTATGACAGTGGCATGGCTGAGAGATCTAATGACATAGGACGAAAAGAATGAAAAATTAATAGAGTGCTTGCAAAATATTACTCCAGGTTCCTTTATGTAATTAGCACTCAGAATACCATAACCTACTATTATAGAATACTATTATATAATAGGAATGTGCAGGTCCATTGTTATAAAGCATTCTGCCTTTCCCACCCCAATTTGCAGCTTGTGACTTTTGTCTTTCAAGATGAATCGCAAGAGATTACAACTCGAACTATTCTCATCGGCCATGTGGTCGTGGTGGTTGGCTAGTGGGCTTGGTTGAACACTGTATGACTTTTGAAGCGAAGCTTCAAAAGTGATAGTGTTCAACCAAGCCCACTAGCCTCTTGAAGCGAAGCTTCAAAAGCTTTTTGCCTTTTGAAGCGAAGCCCACAAGCCCCAAGCCCACTTTTGAAGCTTCAAAAGTGATGCAGTGTTCCAGTGATACAGTGTGCCAGTACCGTGATACAGGCTAGTAGGCTTGGTTGAACACTGTATCACTTTTGAAGCAAAGCTTTCTTTGCTTCTTTCATTCACTTTGCGGCTGCTGGCTGCAGCCTTGCAGGGTGGGCTGTTCCCAGAGATGCTGCAAATCGAAGTGGCTGAGGACAACCAGGGGTATTAGATGTGAGTTTTAACACAAACTAAATTGGGCTGGAGAACGTACCAGGTGTGAAGGAAACCATAGAGTAATTAATGTGGCATTAATTACACGAGGAAACTCTGGCGCTGATATTGTTAAGCCACCATGGGAACGATGGGGAGTACATGGATTTATCTGATCTTCATGCTTGTGGATTCAGACGTTCTTGTGGCTTTGTTTTTTTACCATTTAGTATCTGCCTTCATTTTCCTAAATTTCAAAGCCACCTATAGTTTTCTAAATGCAGAAGACTCTGCGATCACGCTTAATCGCTACTGATTGCAGTGGTTCAGCCCATCGAGGTGGCCAAATCGAAATGTTGTAAGCGTTTCAATGCGCTGGCTTGCGCGTGGTAAATTCATAAGGGTGTTCTACGCCGCTTATCGATGCATGTGTCAGTGGTGTAATGGTTTCAATATCGGACTTCTGCGCTAGAGGTCCTCTGTCTGAATCGTGCCGTCTGTCAATTTTATTAACGATTATCTAATTATTTATAACGCAGTACTTTGTTGAAAATGACGAGTTTACAAAGTCGCAGAGCCGTTTGAAGCCAGAAGGACAAAGTTTATGCAAATCTATGCACTGACCATCATTCCAATGCTGCTTGAAGCGCCCCGCTTGCAGCTCCCATAGACACTAGCGCCCTCTAGTGATTATCGTATGAAACTCTATGGAGGAGACAGACGTTCGGAAAAAATGCCGAGCGGAGCAGGAACATCCTCGACAAATGGCAAAACATGGTTGGAACTCGAGCACAAGCGTGCTCGTAAACACAAAGTGGTGCAACGTCGAATAGAACCAATCAACTCTGAGGAGTGCAATGAACATCATGCCCACAGAAACATGAAATGGGGAAATGTCGACGAACAGTGAAGAATGACTTGGAGCACGAGTGCACTCTTGCTCAAAAATGCAAAGCCCGGTGGCATCTATACACAGTGATGAAACAGCAGCGAAACAGGACCGTTTAATTTACGGTTGCGAACAAGTACTTTGAGAAATTTTTCGTGCAGGGTGAGTTCGGGTTCGATGTGTTTGATAAGAAACGCCCGTGTCCCGTGCATTGGGGTTACGTTAAAGATCCCCTGGTGGTTTAAATTAATCCGGAGTCCCCCACCACGGCGTGCCTCATAATCAAATTGTGATTTTGGTGTGTGAAACCCCAGAATTCATTTATTCAATGTATTTGATAGACTGTGGTTTGTGTTGGACACGTCTGACCGTGATGGTGCAGCAGAAGTTTACGTCGAGTGAGGTTCTTTCAGGTGAAAATGTGTAACTTTGTCAAGTGGTCTGTACTCGCTAATTGTTCGTTAAACAAGAATGGTGTTCTTTCCCAACACCAATGAACGCTTACCTTAAATTGATTCCCTAGTGCAGAAGTTCTCAAACATCTTGGCCGTGGGGAATGCCACTTGCCTTCTCAGAGTGCCGCAGAAATCCCCCCCTCCTCCCTACTTCTTTTTCCAACCATCTACTTGTCCATGGCCTCACGATTGACTGTTGCGATGGAACAACTGAATGTCCGAAGTGCGGATAGGGTGGTTCTAATTGTTAAGTACCAACTCTAATCTAAAGATCCACTGAAGGGGGTATGGGGTTTCATTTGTTTTGGCCACTCGTGGAACCCTAAAATGCTGTTTTCGGGACCCCTGGGTTCCCCAGAAGCCAGTTTGGGAATGTCTGCCCTTGTGCATGGGATCCACATAATTTTAATTTCATTTATTTGATTAACATTTCTTATTTATATATTGATTAATGTTCCACAGATATGCATTTAGAACCTTGTGATTCATGAGAGCCACTTGTTCCTTATAAACCTTCCAGTGCATGGATGCATTAATTTTTGTTTTCTTATGTTGTTGTCCTTGTAGGAATGTATCAGAAAGTGCATTGATCTGTTATTGCTGTTCACTATTTATCTTTTTAATTTTCTATTTCTTGAAGTGAAAAATTTGGCAGTATCTTCTATTCAGTGCCATATAAGAAAAAAAAAATGTGGCCTTTTCTTTATATTTATGCTGCAGGTTCATTTTCACAGCCGTCAAAATGTACTAATTATGGGCCAATAAAACAGCTTTGACTTTGTTAAAAGGTTGAAATGAGTACTTGTGTAAGCAACAATCGCCAAATGCCTACCAATTAAATGCTGCATGCCCAAACGATCAGGAATGTTCATACACATTTTCAAGGCCAGTGTATTTGTTTCATAAACCTTGCATAAATAATGTGAACACTATAGTATAAATTAGGCCATAGCGTCTCATACTAAGCTTTCTAGCATGAAATGACCGCGCGTGTAAGCTTACATTCGAAACTGCGCCGTAACGAAGATGGTGAATGCGAGCAGTGTCACCAAATCACTATATATTTGAACATTCTTTTTATAGTATTCAGTGCATATGACTAATTTTGCAAGCCTTCTCTGGTTTTTCTTACTTGGAACTGAATTTCTACTGTTGCACTCTCTCTCCTGATCAATAATATCCAATAAACATTTGACTAAGAATGTTTCCACCGTGGACAAGTACTATATAGATATGCAGCGAAGGGAAGAGGACAGTGGTAGTGACTGACGCTACCAGATAGCAGGCACAAACTAGAAAGCAAACGCAAGCTAATAAAATTCTACAGCTGATGAAATTTAAGAGAAATATGAGCACGAATTGAACAAGAAAAATTTCAGGATGCATATACACAGTGCAACTAGTTTGTATTGGAAGCAACTTTGTAAGCAGTATTAATTTACAAAAGCTAATATAGGACTTAATTTAGAAGTGTTTTTTTTTTTTTTTTAATGACTGGACAACTGTAAAAAGACCTGTTTCACTTCAGTTCTTTCGTGGTGTTTCTTTTTCTTTTCTTTTTCTGCTAATATCTGCTTATGTAGCCTAGATCTGTCTTTTTTTTTTTTTTTTCTCCTTTTTTTTTTCGGTCAAGCATGTGCCTCCCCCGAAAAACAGTTCCTGGCTACGCCACTGCCTCTCGCTCATTGCTCATACTACTCATGCAGTAAAGTTAGGAAACCGAACCGCGATTTCTCACGCACGAAGTTACTGTACGGGCGTGCTAAGCCTGGAGAAAGATTAGCGGCTACTGAATCGATCGGTACCACTGGAGAAAATATCGGGGACGAGGGCCGCGACACGACTACAAGATGAGTACCTCAGCTCCTTGCTTGCTTGCTTTCTGCCTGCCTACGCCGCACCAAAACTCGATCGGCTCGGAAGCCAGAATGGAAACTGAACTCTACGCGTGCCGTGTCTCGCGCGCATTTGTGGGCCGACCGCTCTCGCCGAATGCAAACGCATCAGTGAAGGAATCACACAAAGCAACATTGCCGACGCATGTAGAGCGATTTATGCCACTTAGTTAGCTCTATGCAGCATAACGACAACACGTGTCATGGTTTTTCCAACGCGGCTTCTCAGGCAGTGCTCTTACGGAACAAGTGTTCGTACTCTTCTGCGCATTATTTGTTTTTGAAACACCCGCGCTTTACGTCACATGCCTGCATTCGATCACGTGAATTTCGACTTGGCCGTGCGCTTTGCTATATTGTTTTTGCTTCAATGCTTCTCCTCTCTTCACTTTAATTCGACGCTTAAAAATTATTTTCGCTTTTCCTGATTTCTGCCGAGGGAAGCATGGGGAAGCTCCATCGTGATTAGCAGCACCAAGAACGAGTTTAGAGTTTATTCAGTTTGCGCGTTCGCGCACAGTCGTTTGACAGATGCGCAGTCCCGAGTTATAGTGTATACCCGAGTCCCTTGCCGAGCATAGATATATATTTTTTTAATTTCTCTACTTTGCCGAGTCCCTTCGTATCAGTCCTCGCGCGCGGATGCGTCGTCTTGCCGACAGTCAAGCTGTGTTCACCGAGAAGCTGCCCATCGTGGATCGCGTCGAAGACTTCTCAGGCTGCCGACGTAAGTTACACGGGCCACTTTAGATCGCGATCGAGTGAGATTCGGATTTAATTTCTCGATCGCGATTGACTCCTTTCCTCAGCCTGTACAATCGCGATTGAGAAATTATACCGGTGTCACACGGGACACTTTCGATCGCGATCGAGGCAGATCGGGATCGAATTTCCCCATCGCGATTGGCTCCTTTGCCCAGGCTGAGGAAGGGAGCCAATAACGATACAAAATTCGATCCTGGCCGGGCCCAATCGCGATTGAAAGTGCTCCGTGTGACACCGGTATTAGATCCGGATCAGGCCCTATCGCAATCGAAAATGCCCCGTGTGACACGTACCGGTATACTACCCAAACAAATACCGACCCAAAGAAATGCGTGGATAGGGAAGACGCAGCCGGCAACTACACAAAAAAAAAAAAAAAAAAAAAAAAAAAAAACGCACTATCGTGAGTTAGCACGACAGTGGTCTGACGGTTGGATAAGGACAGGGGTCCTTGACCTTATCCAACCGTCAGACTGTCAGCAACTGCAAAATATAAAATCGTCCTCCTAAGCGCCAAATGCCGGGGCAAGTCCAACGTGCCATCATTTCACAGCATGCGGAGGCCTTTCCTTAGACTTCCCGTCGCAAGACGCAGTGCACCGACTACTCATTTGTCGCCGTTAAGGCAGTCATTCCACTTGCCTATCAAAAGAACACGGGCATTATCAGGGCTGTTCCAAAGTGGCATTCAGACCAAGAGCTTCTAGAGTACTCGGCTCCCCAAGGGGTTGTGCATACGCACCGCCTCATGATGCACTTAAGGGTCAGCAACGACGAAATGCCCACCAGCGCGACAGACAGAGTTGTTCTGACTTTCCAGCTGAACAGTGAACAACTTGCTGTGGTGAATCTGGGATTTAGAAGGCACGAGGTGAGTGAATTCTTTGAGCCCCCACTGATGTACATGCTTCAAATGCGAAAGGATGAGACATGGGACGAAGTTTGTTGTCAGAAGTGGATGTCAGAAGTGCGTGAGAATGACATCGAAAAATGCCAGCCAGAAACTCCTCCGAAATGCCCGAACTGTGCAGAAGGCCACATGGTTTTGTTGAAAGGTTGCAGTCTCTAAAGCTGTCTCTAAGCATGCGAGATCTTTTGTGGAAGGGTCAAAGAATCGGCAGGAGCTACTACCGACAGCCACAAGGATGGATGAACAGACCTGCATGAATACGAATGACGCTACAGAAACAAAGAATGACACTGAGATAAAGAAGGAACACTAGTTCAGATCCTCAAGTGGACAAATTGACTTAGGCAAGCAAGAAGCCAACTGCCAAGATTAAGCTAGACGAGCTAAGAAATAATGCGCCCCTCGTATGCATCTTTAGGCACCGAACAGAAAATTGACAGCTAGCAGGTGCATATGGCCATCTCGACTCCTCCCACAGGCAAGGCGCCAGCGTTTTTGTCATCCAAGCGAAGATCTCTGGGAGCTACATTAATGCTGCTATTCACAACTTCGAGAGCGCTCATTAGTGGCGTGCATTCAAGCCTGTCCCTAGAAGCACCGCATTCTATCTTAGCCTTCGCACATACAGAGACGTGTGCTTTTCGCTTAAAATTGCAGAAAAATGATTTTGCCGTACTGCTATATTCTTAATGAAAGTTTGTTGAAAGAGTGCATTTTATGGTCAGGATCATTCAATGTAACACTTGGCAAGTTAATTGCTTTGTTCTTAAAAAATAAAAATTATGTAGATCCAATGCACACATTGGAATCATTGTGGAATGGCATTTCTGGAGTTCGAATGATTCTAGAATCGCTCTACATTTTCAAACACCCGGAATGGAGTTGGAAAGGAATGGTTGGAAGTCAGTGGAATGGTTGGAAGTTGGAAGTTATCCTGGAGCACTAAATGGTGATTATAAGTGAGACTGCTAAACCAGTAAATTTGCCAATTAGTGTAAACGGGACTTGTCCAATTTATTGCGTTTCAAAGTTTTTACTCAATAATGACTCTTTCAGCATCTACCTATACGTGACTACGTCTGCAGTGGTAGTTTTAAACAACGCAGTATTCTACACATTCTGCACTTTTGAGGACCCAGAAACAATTTTCCGTTGCAAGGTTGAAGTGCATGTAAAGTCAGCAGCTCTTGGCTGTCAAGAATG
This sequence comes from Dermacentor silvarum, assembly GCF_013339745.2. Lineage (NCBI taxonomy): Eukaryota > Metazoa > Arthropoda > Arachnida > Ixodida > Ixodidae > Dermacentor > Dermacentor silvarum. Next base: position 61,148,313 of record NC_051163.1, on the reverse strand, counting down.
ATTCAATTTAGTGAGAGCATGCCTGTTCTACAACACAAGGATGTAGGCCATACATCCTCGTGTTGCAACACAAGGATGTAGGTTGCAACCTGTTCCAAGTCCACGATGAATTGGAACATGCGCCATGTTTTCTGCCTGCAGTCGAATATCCGTAAGGCGTGATAACAGGGAATTAGAGAGGTATGTTGGAACTAATGGTGCCTGCTAATATGCCAATAAATGCGAAATAAAAAAGATTGTCCTGCAATACATATAAATGCAATTTCCTTTTATACAAAATCAAATGCTATATGCAGTTTATGCAGTTAATCAAATGCTATAAATTTACCGATTTCATTCCTTCATCTTAGGTGTAAAGGAAACTGGTGCATGCTCATGTGCTTGCGCGCGGCGCACCTGTGATACACAATGTGACACACGCGTCGATCACCTTAAAAAGTACTTGGCGTTGGCATGACGGATGTATACGTGTGATTGTGGCCTAATGGTTTGCTTTAAAATCCGAAGTTGCCTATTCTATGGGGAAGCTAGCTGCTGTGAAGGTGGCGCTAGCATAAACTCGGTCACATGTTGGCAGCTGTAAAAAGCGGCCGTTCTGGGAGGGTTGCCACGTGTTGCCCGCTCCTGTGGAACACGAGCTGCCAGAGCGCTGTTCCTTCCGCCTAGCAGGAGTAACTTTGCATGCTGCATCATGCCAACATGTCGCATCCACTTATATAACACTTTTCGAGGAGTTCAAGTGCAACACCAAATCTGCTATCGCTGTCAGTGCTGTTGAAACTGCCAAATTTCTATGGCTGCATTTCAGGCACTGTCAAGCCCCAGCCACACTGGAGGAAAACGCACGGGGCATGCCGCCGTCGGTAAAACATTGCAACGGCAGTGCTGCCACACTGACTGGCGATTTGCCGCCATGGCAGTCATGTGAAACCATGCAAATCTTGCCTCCTCTTTCTTACTCTGCATGTAGGTGTGAGATGTTGTATGCTTTTTGCTTCGTCTGCTGAAAGATCGGCACTGTGTTTACATTCTTTGTCCTTCGTTCTTAACGCGAGTCATACCAGATGATGATAACAGTGTCGTTGCCACTGTGTTCACAGTCATGTTGATGTGCTCCTTTTTGATGCAACAGCGTCGACGCCACGTTCAAAATACAATGAGAATGCAGTACTGTGTGTCGCCTCCGTGTCCTTGTATTCAGGTTCCGTCTTGTCGTACAGAATCGTATATGGCGTACTGTCTACAAAAGCTTTCCGTCAGGAGGTCCCAGTTTCGACTCATCACTGTAAAAACAATCGCAAACCATGACAATCAAAGCAAGTGCGAATGAGAGCTGTTGCAAGCAGAAGATAGTGCAAAACGAGTCATCTAGGTGACAACTAATGGATCATGGCAGAAGACTGGTTTTGCTTGCATGGATTCAATACCCCTCATGCTCCCGAAAAGAACTATAACCACAGCAGTTATGCAAGATGCACTGAAGACACATACCACAACCATTTGAGGATCTATACAAATGGCTCGGTGAACAGACAAACTATAGTAGCATGACAAGAGCTTTTTATATACCCAATACCAGCAAAGAATAGGCTGAATGCCTGAAGTGTTTTGTATCATCCTCACAAACAGAAATCATTGCAATTAGCACAGCACTGCATGGACTCCCTTATCTGCACAGACAATATCTCCGTGGTGGTAATCACTGACTTCAAGGCTGCTGTGCAATGCCTTCAAAAGCCCGTGGACAACATAATGTTTCTCACTCTTATAAAACCAAAGTGACTCCTACAGGCTGGAAAAAAAACGGTCACATTTCAATGGGTGCCATCGCATCTTGGAATAGCAGCAATGAGTGGGTCGACAGTGTTGCTAGTCCTGCGCATTCTTATCAGCTGACATCACAACTCCACTTGACGGCCCTGGAGAGCTCTGATGCGTGGTTCACGGCCATTGTGTGTTTCCATCACTGGGCCTCTTGGCAGAGAAGCCTGCATTGGTTACAAGAGGTATCAACAACTTCATCATCATCATCAACGACTTGGAGAGTTCTACATTGTTTTCAACAACAGTGCTCGCACACTCTCCTGCCCTCCGTATGGCACCTTCCGTCCTCAAACTGTATTGAATGCCACATTAAAGCCGACAAGTTGCATGTGCTGTTGGAGTGCACGAAATACGGCAACGAGATAACTATGAACGAATGGTTTCATCGCTTAGGGTTACCGCTTCAGGACACCAAGGGTGCTCTTTTCTGACGAGGCAATGTTAATTGGTGCACTGCGAATCAGTGAATACTCCCGGATATCGTGAAATCGGCTGGACTTCTAGGCGTGCTGTGATTTTCTGTGACTATCATGTGACTGTGCCAGATTAGTGTTCAGCTTGAGTTCTTAACCGCCTTCCCCTTTTTCTCTTGTTATCATGCTCTTAAGGTGTACCTGCCTCTGCTTGTAAGCTGGCTGTACCTTGTTCTTTGTATATATATATATATATATATATATATATATATATATATATATATATATAGAAATCAATCTCTCTCTCTCTTTCCTTGACAGATGCTGACTGTTTGTGACAGCAACATCAACCTTCATTGTTGCGTGCCTGATTTTGCACTGCGCACTGACAGTGCTGACTCGAAGATAGTGTACTACGATATCTTCAACCGTCACTATCAACCGAATGATGATTACCAATGTCAGTGAAGTTTGTTCGAGCTCATGTGATGTACAGCACAGTCTTTCTAACAACATAACTAAATAGTCCAGTGAAGGTTGACTGTACATAATTCACTGCAGTGAATGCCATTTTTCCTTGTAAAGTAGTTTTGAACCAGTTCTGCCATAGTCTGATAAAGTGTTTGGTAGGATTCGCGGGTGTTTTTTAGAGAACAGAAGTGAGGAGTCTCCATGAAAAATGTGTTCTTGCAGCCCTTATGTTAAATGCATAGCACTTAAGTGCACCGCAAGAAAGCTCACTTTCTTTGCAAATGTTTCATTTCACACACTTGCGCCGAGTTATGAACTTGTGCTGTCCTATCATGCAAATTGAATGCGATGTAGCTGCATGTGCATGCACTGTATGCTGCTGTAGCTTACCACAGGCTGTCTCAATATCCCAGATTCATTGGATAAATGAGAGACAGCGCAAGACTGCACATGAAGTTGAATGCAATGATGCCTTTACACCAGTGATATTTCCTTGTCACTGAATTAATTGTCCTGCTTCACTGGAGCTTAAATCCTTGAGATCCTTCAAATGCTTACAAGAGAGGAGCAAGCAGTAACACCTGAGACACAGCACAACATTTGCCTACAATTCTGCTTCAGGTTGTGAAGCACACAACAGGGGTCTTGTGCATTTGTGATACACACACACACAAGATCACGCATTAATTCTAGAGTACCACTGAGTAGCTACTCGTAAAGTCCCTGAATATGCTTGCTTTAAAGCATGTACAGGAACTTAAACTGCACTTGGCTTCCAGTATGTCTTGCAAATTCTAGAACAGCTTCCACGTTTGAACAGCTGTACACTTCCATGGAAAGCAAGGGCATAGCGCTCTGCAGAACCCTCAGGCCTTAAGTGTTCTTTTCATAAAAGCATCAGTATTCTGGCAAGCAGTAATGGTGGCATGACTTTTTTTTTTAGATTTCGTTATTAAAAATAGCTACTTTTATGAGCTTTTCGTGATGCTGCTACTGATACTTCAAAAGCGAAATTTTATATGGATGCTCTAACTACTCAGTGGGGTTGTAACTACCCTACCGCGTAGTTACAAGGTGTTTTACGTGGTCCGAAACTTTGTTGCAGTTGGCCTTTAAAAGGTTAACAAAGTATTATAATATCCAGCGGTGTATGTGCCACCCATCTTTATTGCAATTCGCTTCTGCTGAAATTTGTGTGCTTCACAGCTCTCATCTTTTGCAGATGCCAGAGCCATTTTCACAGGCCAGCACAAGGAAGACAACTTCAAGGGAGCAAATTCAACGTCTACAGAAAGAACTTTATATATCTTGGTTGTGCAGATAAACTAGCCTAGCGTCTCCAATGCTTTGCACTTACTCCTACGGTTTGAGTTCAAATTTGTGCCAAGACTGTGCTGCGTCACCTGTGACCGACTGCGATTGTGTGCCTGTGCTCCTTTCTTTCTTTATCACTACTTTCCTGTCACTTTACCTCCCCCTCCCCTCTCTCCCCAGCGTAGGGTAGCAAACCGGATCTTCCCATCTGGTTAACCTCTCTGCCTTTCCCCTTTCTTCTGTCTCTTGTGCCAAGACGTTGAAATTTGCACCTGGGCCCGGTCTGTGAATTTAGGTGCAGACATCGTGCTGGTGAAAAAAATTTCTTGAGTATACTTGCAATTGGCATAGAAAAACTCTTCATGCATAGAATTGCCATCTTGCAGTCTGCCATAGACCAGCTGGTAGTTTATACTGCACCTTAGAGGTGAGGCTTGTGGCCTCCACTGATTGGTTGTACCACACACAATTGAGAACTTTGATGAAGAGCACACACACTTCGAAGTGTTAAACAACAAAGTAGTTCACCACACTTGAGGCATTATAGTACTTTTGCTCTTAACATGCTATGGAACATGGCCAGTGCGGGATATGCGGCATAACTATAACACATTTTTGTTGGATTCCTTCTTTCTCATTCTTTGCAGGCAGATATTTGGACCTGTTGGTAAGGCGTAATTCACTGTGCAGTGTGAAAAACATGGGGCGAACAACAAAAGGGGGTCAACAAACAGCATTGTGACATAGGGCAAACAGGCAGAGGTTGGGAGGGGAGCCTGTGTCATCCCCACAACTTATTTGTCATGTGTCTTCCATGCTGTGCAGTGAATTATTCTTTCCAGCACATCTAAAGTGGTCGTGGCTAGCTTTGTGAACACAACTTGCCACATTCTGTCAACTTACGGCACAACTCTGTCCTTATTTCTAAGTTTATGTAAGTTCTATAGTTCTAACTAAATTCACATGATGGATGCAATTTCTCGCCTTGATGTGGATGAGTATGTGGCACTGAATTCCACTGTCAGTAGTGTGTCTATGAAGCCCATAAGTACAGTGAAATTTGGCGTCATTGAGCTACAGTCGCAATTGGTCAGTAAAATGAATTGGTATTTGGCCTATCGTGTGAATCTCGCATATATTTTTTTGTTTTTGACACCACTGTACTTGCTCTGGCGGCTCTTGTTTGGGATGTTTTTGATAATGAGGTCTACAGGAGCTGGTAACATTCTATGATGCCACATTGTAACAGGCGATGGTAGCTAATTCATGAGAAAGCTCAGGAAGAGGTGTGTCAATCTTGAGTAAGATATGTTCTCTGCTGCATGTATGTGTAGTGATATCTAGCCAAAAATGTTCCATCACCGCTCAACCTAACAACTAAGTAACGTCGATTCAATGTCTTTATTACGTGATTCAATGTCTTTATTACAATTGATGTACAGCTTCTTCAAGCACAGCATGTGCTCTCGTCGAAGTTTCAGCTCGTTCTTTGTTATTAGAACTTGAACTCTGTTAGCTAGCAGATGCGTGCTTGCCAGCCTGTGAACATAAAATTTGGTAAAAATTGTGCTCTTTGGCCATCTCTAGACCTTGCGCCATAAAACGCCATGTATCATTGTCAGAAAATTGGTAGAAATCTCACACATGCACATGAAAGGGCTAGATGGGGCAATAGCACATACCTTCTTCTTTAATATTGCCCTATGCACAAACCTTTTGTGGAGTATACTTGCAATTCATTAACGATTACTATATTTCCTTAAATGCAGCACACACGAAAACATGCAACCACAAAAAACGGCTAAACAGCACTCTATTTTTAGATCAGTTACTTTTTCAGCTACTTTGCTGTTGCCGATTTTGCCTGCTTCGGGAACTTGTCTAGATAAACTGGCTTGATGCAGGTACCCTTCTGGTGTCCTTCCAGCAACCACAGTCTTCCAAGCAAATGGTTGAATACTAACCAGGAAAAAATCTTCACTAACAGAATTGATTAACTGAAAATATTTCAGTGTTAAGGGGGATAATTTACTTTTTCTGATACCTTGACAAAACATTTGTAAAATCATGGAACGAGCCCAAATTCAATAAACTTGCTGAAAGTTCGGCAGAGCTGGCAAGCATACAAATGGAAGGAGTGCAAACCGTGCTTTCCACGGAGTGTAGTTCTTGCACTAAATTGCATTGTCCATCTTGCAGGTGTCGCCAGATGGCAGCACAGTGCCCAAGAGCATGTAAACGACTTGTCTGTCAGACAAGTGGGGCAATATTTCCCGCTCGCGGAAAATAGTGGGGGCGACCTGTGCCCCCCTGAAAATGTGGACATCGAGCTGCACATTTGCAGCTACTGCAGCAAGTCCTTCGCAACGCGGGGCAACCTGAATGCTCACCTCCGCATACACACTGGCGAGAGGCCGTTTCAGTGCCACTTGTGTCCCAAGGCCTTCACACAGAAAGCAACCCTTGTGCACCACGTGCGGACGCACACGGGGGAGAGACCGTACCAGTGTCGCTTTTGTCCCATGGCCTTCGCACGCAAGTTGCCGTGCAGGTACCACGAACTCCGCAGGCACCCAAAAGGGGCCGGTGTTCCCTGAAGGGCTTTCCACATAACGGTGACATTTACCGGTGACGAGCATTGCAAGAAATCTTCGTGCAAGAGATGTTCTTGCCTGTCTTCTGTTGCTATGACTTCGTCAATATTAGCTGAAGAAAAGGCCAATGTTCGCAGATTTTTAAAGGGACACTAAAGAGCAATGGCTAAATCAGTTTAGACTCCTTCAAAACTTTATTTTTGTCAATGTCGTGGTAAGCGTTTGTCTCTCTTAGAATACAGTGTACTCCATCTCTGCCAATAAAGATTTAACTAGGCTAGAGCAGACACCATCAAAATCTATGATGTCATGGCAAACTTCAAAGTGACGGCACCACCCGCCTATTATTTTTGCATGTCTTCTGGCACAACAAGGCTCATCTCTTGATATCAGTGGCTTCTCTGATATTGGAGAAAGGTGACTTACTAATACAGATCAACCTAATTTTTCTTTATTGGCCATTTAAGAACCGAAATTAAGCTACTTCAGCAATATTCTGAGGGCCAGAAAAATGTACGCGTCGCTAGTCACATGGGGAGCTTGCATAAAACTACGTGAGAGCCAATGTGGATTACTGATAGCTGGGTGAAAAACAGTGCTTTAATCCTATCTGCTTATCTCGTATTTCCAGGAGTAATGTCGAACTGCACCATAGGGTTCTGTGAAATATAAATGTGTGACAGTCAGTACAACTGACGATGCACTCTGAAATCTTTCCATGCTGGATCAATGCTTTGCGTAATGAAAGCAACCCGGTGATTATAAAGCTGTTGCACGTGGCTCGTCCAAGGTTTCGTCTAATTATTGATGCGAAAGCATCAAATGGCTCATTGAGTGATAAAGCCAGCACCCGGCGTCTGTAGCAGCAAAACAGCACCTAAATTCCCATGGGCTGCGACACGGCGTCACAATCGAGCGCGCCTCGACGGAGCAGAGCGGTCGAAAAGGGAACACCTGCTGCCGCAGTAGCGTGCCAGGTGTTGTGTGAGGGGAAAGAGCATCGCCAAATCACCCTCACTCTCGAAAGCCGGTGTTTTATCCGTGTGTTCCTTGTCCACAGAAGCTCTCGCCTGTGTTCTGACTGCACCTCGGTAAGGCCAAATCAAAATGCGTGATGCGCCTCAACGCACTTGCTTGCCCGCGAGAAGTTAATAACTTGAGGGACCGCTTAACGGCATTCAAATGGGCATCGATGCTTCCACATTCACAACTCATAAGTGCTTAGGTGTGCTTGGATTTTTCATTTTCAATTCAATGTGAGAAATTCAGACACTTCAGGCTTACTCCACGAGATGCCTGAAAATCAATTGCGACAGACAGATTACACATATAAGAATTATGCACTACATCCATCTGCGCCTGCAAGACAGCATTGCATATGAATATTTCCTCTGCTGCGTCATGTGGTTGTGTTTAATGGTTTGCCTTGTATATGGCCAATTAATCTATGTCCGTGGAATGTTTTCTGCCTTGTGCCATTCTTCCTCAGAACAAATGTAAGTCTTGAGAGTTACTTATCAACGTGTAATGAATGACTATTTTGCCGTCATGTTTATGCACAGTGAATAGTAGTCGCACTTGGCACATTGTGTGTGAATGACAGCACTTCAGGTAATGTGTGTTATTTTTGCTTGCAATATTGTTCACTTCCTGCTTTTCACAGTCACTGTGCCTAAAAAGGCGGAAGCATGCTTCTAAAAGCATTGCAGAGTTTCGAGTATACGATGTGCACCTAAAGTGTGCATTGCTGGCAGAAGTTGTGGCCAAAGCAACAAAACATTTTCTAAGCAAAAGCAACACATTCAAGCCACAGTCAATCCCACCGCCACTTTAGTTTGTGCAGGTTCAGCTTATATCTTTATGTAAAACTTCAAGACATACTGAAATGACCTTGTTTAAATCAGTTAAGGCAAAAAGCTGGGCTGGTTGAAACCTAGACAAATCTATACATTTCCAGCACCTCTATTAATTGTATTTTCTTGAGTTACTTTTCTTCTTTAAGTGATGGAAATGCCACAGGACAGGACTTTCCACACTGAAACATTCTGCATTAGCTAGAGTACAGTCCATGTCCATGTGAGTCCATGTTAAACAGAGTACAGAGTGGTGTGTTTGAAGCTCACTGAGCAATTTCATGTTGTTTTCAAATTGTTAGACTACAGTTGACACCCTTTATTACAAGCATGAAGGGACCTTGAAAAACTGTTCGTCTTATTTGAAGTTGACCTCACACCTTTCTTTTTGCTCCCAGTCTTCTCTATAGTGGAAGAGCTTTATAAAAAAGCACTTTTCTTTTCAACTGATGCAGCCATAATGTATTCTAGGTTAATACAGTAGTTTGATGAGCAGAACAATCTCCTTGATTTATTAGTTTGGTGTGTCAGAATATGCACTTCATTTTGTGATGCAGTCGTTTTAGCGAGTTCTTAAACCAAGGTGAAAGTGAATTTTAGGGTATTGTAACATTCTGTTCATAGCAGTTGATTCATGACAACTTATGTTTATAAACCCTCCCCTGCTGACTTAGCCCTACTGTTTTTGGGAGTCTTGAATACCCCCTTCCACACGGAAACCTGTGTTTGCTAGGTGAACTGAATTAGTGATTTCAGAAAGCTGGCGTGTACGTTGGAGATGAAGCAATGTCGGAAGCTTTAGTAAAATTGAGGTGTAAGATGTTAGCAGAGGTGGCAGTAGTACTTGTGGGCTCAAGGACACGCTAGGCACGGTGAAAATCATGACAAACACTTTAAAAATCCCTACATTCAGGCAAGTTTTGTTCAAGGGTTATCGAGTTACTCCTCCATACGAGATATGGACTGTTGTCACTCTGTCTGTAGCTAAGATCACCTCCACATATGCTTATATCATCAAGCTTCTGCAGCAAATAAGACAATGCTGGATTCACAATCGCCATGTCTCATAATATACATCACAGTGGCATGTTTCCACAATATGGTGTGCATTTTCTCTGGTTGTGTGCACCGTATGTGTGAATAATGTTGATCAGAGGTCAGTCTTGTGCACATGTGTATCCTACCATTTTGCTGCTATTTACTTTGCCTTCTCTCAGTTATTTTAGTGCTTCAGAACACACTAAATTCTAATGAACTGCATGTCACCTATGGGGCACAAAATATTTTGTTCTGAAACTACAGATTTCTTGACAAATAAAAGCTTCTTCACTTTATTGAGGCCTGTTGTTGATAAAGTACCATAAGGTCTATGTAATTTTAAGGCAGTATAATAAAAGAAATGACGTACACAAATTGTGCTCTGCTAATAACTTCGTTACCTGTAACTGTACTAGTATGTGTGTGCTTAGTTTTCAGTTACTACCTTTTAGAGGTAAACACCTTGCAGCTTAGTCATCAGAGCTGTGCTACTGGTGTTGTATAAGTAGTGCTGATGTTTGCAGACCAGCAAACATTTATCTAACAAACCATTCTGCGATAATATACATAGTAGCTGCGACCTTCGATAAGCCCGAATGGAATCTGAAAGACTGTTGCCGAGCGTCGCGTTCAGGGACCATTGAGGTAGCGAACTGGGTAGTCAGCATTGGTCAGAATGGCTAGCACGTCGGGCTGCTGTTCTGAGTGAACAGGGTTTGAACCGATTGGACCAACTCGGATCACTGGGTATGTTACACTGCGTACCGATGTGCCGCTCTTCAATAAACCTCTTCGACGCTGATGATGTGCTGCTCTTCAACAAACATTTTTGATGCCAATTTGGGTAACTAGGTCCATTTCCACTGGGAACGTGGCGCTCTACAATTACAAAAAGATAGGCAGACCCCTTCTCACAATGACTGTCGACGGTAATGCATTTAGCATTGAATTAAGTATAGCGACACAATGTATTACCGCCATCAAAATGAGTTATGTATGAGGTGTGCACTGCAGGCGGGACTCCTCTTTCCCGCATCCCTGAGAGCACTTGACACCATCTAGTGGTGACACCGCAAGGACTCCGAAATGCATGGCGCACCCGTGCATGGTGAACTCTGAGAAACGCGTAATGCAGCAGCCTGGCTCTTCTCTCGGCCTTATCTCTGGACCCGCTGCACAATCTAGTGGTGTTGCTGAGAAGTTAGGTGCACCGGTGCCTGCGAACGTTGAGAACTGTTCCCTCGTTTGCCACACACCCACTGGCATATACTCAATAACCCACTTTGGCGAGAGGTTCATTGAAGAGCGGGACATACCCAGCGCATTTGTGGTGCGGCCTGCTGAAGTGTCGGGCTGCTTTCCTTGAGAAACTCTTGTGAAATCGATTCGATTTCACTCTGCATTGGGTAAATTTAAGGGATCTTTTTCGTCATTGTAGAGCGGCACATGCTTAGTTACCCAAGCTGATGTCAAAGACATTCATTGAAAAGCGGCATGCACCTACTGGCACATACCCAGCAATCAAAGTAGGCATCAAAGAGATTCATTTAAGACCAGTACAGACTGAGTGGCACATAGTACCTACCCAGTTCTCCCTAACCACATGAATTAGCTGCAAGCATCACCATTGAAGGCCCAGAACTGCCAGACGTCCGAGATGCCACTGACAATGACCGACGCGTTTTTCAAGCTTTTATTGCGAAAGTGGTGGGGTGTTGCAGCAAGAAACCCAGGCGGATGTAACAGTTTGGAATGTGGTTGAGAATGCCTACATATATTTGTGGCAGTTTAGTTTTATTGGTACGAAGGACAGTGATGCTCACTTCTTGGTTCATAATTCCTTTATTAGTTTAGTTATGTGGTAAATGGTCAGGATGTGTAAGGTGCCCGGGCTTGTACATATTCAACCAATTGTGTGTAGCAGCCGTAAATTCATACTATCTTGATATGTCAATGTCATGCATATCGTCATGGCCAATATCGAAGCTCCCATATACACCTTCCCCGTGTGCCGACAGTGTTCAGCATAGATTCGACTTCCTGGTGTGTGTGTGCTTAATTAAGAATTGATATGTTATGCCTAGTGCACAAGTGCATGTGTTTTACATCATTTTCCACGTCTGCGTTCCGCAAGTGCGGTTGAGCAGCTAGATTTTGTAGGTTTTACTTCAAGTACTCTAAACTGCCGCATAGTTTCTCAACACGTTTTATGTAGTCCTCTTTACTTTTGTCTCTTCAGAAATCAGACTTTCGTCCTTGTGTAAAGTGAAATAACTGTTTGCATCTTCGTCACGATTGTTGGAATCAAGGACACAAATAAAAAATAAAGATGACTACAGCTCCTAGCTCCTCTATATTCAATGCCTGCCCCCCCCCCCCCTAGAAATTTAGACCCCCCCTAATTTCAATTCCTGAGGAGTCCCCTGTAGGCCACCAGTGCTTTATTTTATCGCGATAGCAATTATATGCAGTTCAGGCGCATTTTTGTCGTTGTCGTCGCCGTGATGTTCCGTATGAAGTCCACGGGTGATAACACCGTCGCCTTGCGCTGTGTGCGCGAGGGGAGCCGACAATCGTGGCTCAAATCTCGCGCGCGCAAGGCAGGAAAGCGGGAAGGAAACGCGCCGTCTTCCGTCGCGCGAAAGGCCCCTGGGTTAGGGGAGGGAGGGTGCGGCCATAGAATAAAGAATTTTGAACCGTGAGGGCATAAGTCACGTGGGAGGTCCATGATGCGGAACGTTATTTTGCCTTTACGATTGGTAAACAACAGTCGGTACTCGAGAGTGCTATATATAATCAAGAGCATTAATTTTTATACTGGACGGTGGAGGTACTATGCTGGTTTATTTAGCAGCGCCGCGGTCGCTTTTCTCACCTTTTGTGGCGATTTGTTGAACTTAAAGAGTGCGCAGGTTCTAGCTGGTAGCGTTTCCTCGCCTGGGAGCGAGGGGTGGCAAGGCTGCAGCTGTCATATTCACTCGTTTCGTGACTGTGTCCGTTCTATCCATTTCTTGCCTCCTCTCGGTTCGGCCCTCCTGCTTCTTACCTCCCCTTGAACTGTTGCAGGTTAGGAGAAAAGAACGCGCTTGCAGCTTCTGCAGTGCTTTTGCGGGGGATCACGGGTATATAATTACAGCTGGCCAGAGGGTATTGTGTCAACGCCCAGGGAGCTCCAGAGGGCAATGTGCACATGCGACGCGATGGAACGGTCCGAACGAGTTTCTCGCGTCGCCTTTCCTCTCTGCTACGCTCCTGCCATGTAACTCCACGCTCTGAACCACCGCCACACGCGACGCGTGCAAGATAGCTACAACAGCAGCAGTGGAAAGGTCGAAGGAAAAGGTTAACTCTAAAGGTTCTTTAAAGAGCGGCACATACTCAGTGATCTATAAGTTTGTCTGCAGCGGTTGATTTCGAACCCTGTCCCCTCTGCACAACAGCCCGATGCGCCCATTCGACCACGGGCGGACTACTCAGTGACCCAGGGGGAAAACGGTTAGTTAGGTTTTAACATACATACATAGATAACCTGCGAAAAGTGCTGAAGTACCCTAAGAATTAATGTTAATGCATTAAAAGAAACTAAGTTATATATGTGCCGTGTCCTGCCCTCGCGCGCTGGTGTACGTGAATAAATCAGGTTAAAGTTACCGCCTGTGTCGTCGAGGCTGGTCCGAATGCAAACCCTTCAAAAGCGCACATAAACTTTGGGGTCTGATATGTAGTGTTTTATGACTGAAAAGTTAGTTTCCCGTTCGATCTCGTCATAAACCTCCGAGCCGCCCCCAGAGGCCCTGGCAACAGTCACCAACGCCGCGCGCGTTCGGTGCGAACGCGGGCAGAACGGCGACGGCGTCGACAACAGTTCTGCGCGTTGCTGGTGCTGCTGCATGTCCAAGTTTATACAGCTGATAAAACTACTATCCTTACTCCATATAGCTCTCTACTAAGTTGCTATCGCAATTGATGCTTCGCCTTTCGGGTGAAACTGCGACATTTTATTAGCGATCAACACGACATGCTGGTGTACTGACGTCCACGCTCGCGGTCCGAATGCAAACCCTTCAAAAGCACACAGAAACTTTGGGGATTGATATGTAGTCTTTATATGACTGAAAAGTTAGTTATGAGATTTAGCTCTTTGCAACAGAAGAACAACATATTCCGGCTGGCAGTGTTTATGTATTTCAAAGCACCCGCGTCTTACGTGACACGCCACCTTCGATCACGTGAGTTTCGATAAGGCTATCATGCGCTTTGTTTTTGCTTTGCTTCTCCTTTTTTCACCTCCTTATGTTCCCTACAGGTTCGCGCCGGAAACCCAATGGATTTGACAGAAATATGTTTCGCATGTCTTGTTCCCTGAGATTTTTTATAGGGAAGCTCCATCGTGAATCGCAGCAGCAAGAACGAGCTTTTGACCGTCGTTTTGACCGGGACCTCAACTGTAACCTTTCTATAATCGCGGTTTTGACTGTCGATGGAAACACCATGCATGAGCAGCATGTGTTCGTGTTGCATTCTGATGACTGGACGCCAGAGTGTGTTGTACACTCAGCCGACGGACGGTGAATGCCAGTGCTATTTTTTTGAGCTTATGTGATGAACAGCAAAGTTGTTTCTCTGTCTCTCTCTCTTTAAGCGAATAGCTTTCTTTTGCATTTTCGCCTGTTTTCTAACCCGATCCGGATCGAAATTCTCGACTGCGATTGTCTCCTTTGCGCAAGCTACTAGAAAGAGCCAATCGCGGTCGAGAATTTCGATCCGGATGGGGCCCGATCGCGACTTAAAGTGTACATAGGATGGCGACCGATTACGGGGCCTCTACAAAGGTACGTACAGAGCGGCCCACTGTTAAAGGGAACACCGGAGCGCGTGGCGTCTGCTCCGCGCCACCGTCGGCCGGCGACTGCAACAAGTTTCGCGCAGGCGCAGTGAGCGGGGTGGGCGGTGCTATTTCGTTGTCTGGAAATTCTCAGGCAATTAAAAATTGCACAACAATGTTAGGGCCCACAGTCTGAAATTGTTATTTCACTGGCACTAGCACCCCCAGTTTTCTTTACGGAAATAATATTTCACTGGGCCCATTCACCCCATTTGTCTTGTCTTGACACTAATGCTATGAGATGCCTTAGCTGCAAGGGCACATAATTTTTCTTCTGCTTAGATTGTGTTGCCTTGTGGGATGCGTTTCTGCATGTTGCACTCTCGTATATAGTTACAGCACAGTCTGAGTAGTTCAAGTGCAGTGCTTTTGCTGTCACTGCTTGACTAAATGGTGCAGTAGGGTTCACTGTGCTTGATTCACCACAGCAATTATTGGTCCTTGTAAAGTAGTTTTGGAGAAGTCTTGTTGTGGTCTGATAAAGCATTTGGAAAGATTTGCATGCACTGTTGGTAGTAATATTTTGTTTAGAGAAGAGGAGGGAGCTAGGGTGCCATGGAAAAAGCTTTCTTGCAGCCTATTTATTTTATCTATACAACCGAGGAAAGTAACTTTATTTGTGACTGGTTCTATTCACAAGCTTGTGGCCTGTTGCACATTTGCACTGTCCTATCATGCTGTCATGAAATTCGAGCACAATGTGGCAGCATGCGCATTGTTTGATGAGGGGTCCAGAATGAGCACACCGCATGCTAATGCAGCTAACTAGGGGCTGCATCTCGAAATTGCAGGTTGCTTAGATGAAAAGGGAACGCAATGCGAGACGCGACATGTAGTCAGACGCAACAATGGCTTTCGACCACCTTTTTTTTTTTTTCCTTGACGGTGTGAATTAATTGGCTTATCTCACTGGAGCTTAAATTCTTGAGATACTTCAAACGCCATTAATAGTGCAGCAAACGGTATCATGGGTGACTCGGCACAACATTTGCCTAATGCTGTTGTGAAGCACACAACATGAGTTGCCTGTGTTTCTGGCACAAACACGAGATCAAGCACTAATTCCAGAGCATCGTTCAGTATGTTACAGCTGAAGTCTCCGGATATGCTTGCTTCGAAGCATATTTGGAAACTTTAACAGCACCCAGTGTCCAGTGCATTGAGTAGAATCAAAATAACTTTGACGTTTGAGCAGCTTTAATACTTCCATAGAATGCAAAAGCTACTAGCTCTTGCATAGCATTTTGCAGAAGGCCTAACCCTTGAACTCCCAAACCCTAAATGTTATTTGGGAGTGTAGAAATGGCGGCCAAAAGTGGCTTTTTGTGCCTAAACACTCTTACTTGTTTTGTATGCCTTGCTGATAGCATCCCCTGACTTAGGCTTGCCTACTTGTAAAGCTCCCTATGTCCTAAAAGTACTTATATCGGCAAATTTCAGGCAGCAGGTTGCTTGGCTTCATTTGGCAGATACAAACTAATTTCAGCACCTGTGGTTGATTTAGGCACCTCTCTCCCTCCACTCCACCTCAAAATTTGTATTTTACGTCATCTTTGTCAGCTAGGTGCAAAACTTGCATATGCTGAGGAAGAGCATCTTTTACAAAAGAAATATTAAATATTCTAGGTGACCAACAAAGACAAAGCTTGCCTACAGTATATTTATAAGTACGTGCATTATACATAAAAATTTATGAATTGCAAAAAATGTATTTTTCATTTGGCATTTGTTCGGGTGAGGGCTAAGGAGTTGATCGTGATCCACCAATCTTCAAGTGGCTTGTTTAGCGTGCCAAAGCAATACTGTGGCTATCAGACACCCTAGCAGACTTGTTCATATTAATTTTCTTTACCTGTGGTTTTTAATATCACCCAAGTCTAAGCACATGAGCATTTTTGTATGCACTCAGTTCAGGGAATGTGATTGTGGCAACAAGAAATTGAACGCATGACCTCGAGCACAGCAGCAGCATAGCCACTTAGCCACCATGTCGGGTTAGGAAGTGCAGAGGTAAAGACAAAGTGCATTTTAATACCCAATGCCACATATGCCACCCAATCTCTGAAATCCCTGTGCTTGATACTCTCGTCTTTTACAGATGCCACAACCATTTCACAGGCCAGCAGAAGGAGGACAGCATCAATGGAGCAAATTGAACATTTACAGAAAAAAAAAACTTTTGATCTTGGTTGTGTAGATGTACAAGCCCAGTGTGTGCAGTGCTTTGCAGTTACTCCTATGACCTGTGTTTAAATTTCTGCCAAGAGCTGACAATTTCGCCTGGGCCTGGTCTGCAAAGACTAGGCATAGGTGTCATGCTACCGAATACATTTCTCGCATTCGGCTCAAAGAAACTACATGCACGGAATTGCCATATTGCAGTCCACCACATACCTGCTGGGCATTTGCAGATTAAACCAAAAAAATCCAAAAAGACACTCTCTGTTCAAAAATTTGACAGTTTGGATTTATTTGAAAAACTCTGAATTTTGGGACCCTCACTTGTGGTCACATGCCATGCCTTCGAGAGACGCGGCATTATCGTTGTGCTTGAGTAGCTTGGGACCTGGGGTCCACAGGTTGAAAATGGGGGTGAAAACAGAAATGGGGTGAACAGAAAGGAAATGGGGGTGAAAAACAGATCCGCATGGGCAGACTGTGTAGTGCGTGTGACTCCTCGCAAGACCTGCTCATCAAACTGAGGTTCGTTCAGTGGAATTGCACATCTGCGACAACTTTTGCCACGAACATCACCTGCATTGACATTGTAAAGGAGGAGTGGCACTGCGGCATCATCAAGCAAACTCCTAGAGTACTACGTCACTGTTGCAGAACAGTGGAGCCATACCGTGCAGCGAAACGTTCCTCACAAATTGTGGTTGCAGTAGATCGGCAAGTCATCATCATCAGCAACTTCACATCGTGAACCCAAGCATGAAGATGTAGCTGTTGATAGCATTCGACACATTTGAGTAAATGCTTTCTGCTGTTTCACCACTGGGGTGCGACACTGCCATGCAGGCAATGTAGTGTCATCATGATCAGGAGCGTGCCATCATGAAATCATCAAGCACCTAGTTTTGTGCAAGGTGCATTTCCGAGCAGACCTGTCCTTTCTAGTACTGTATTTGAGCTGCCTTTTACTGTATGCAGTGTGAACATTCAAAGAGCATTCTCGATGCTTTATTCCGTGAATTGGAAAAAGTGTGATGCAAGTTTGAAAATGGCAGAAGGAAAGGTGCTGGAGGATGCAAGTCTGACGGATGGAAGAAGATACTTGCCTCCATATCAGTGCTTACAACTGCTAAACTGCATTGTATTTTGCATTAAGTACTAATTCTCGCCTTGGTATTTGACTAATATCAAAGCAGCTATCAGCTGTATGGATAGCAGTGAAAGAAAGAGTTCTTGTCATGTTTACCAAGACATGTGTACAAAGTTTATAACTGTACTGATATTGCTGTCTGCTGTTAGCAAATAATTGTGCTAGTTCCTGGTGCATGAAATGCTAGGGAGGATAACAGTAGTCATTGCGTTGAAAGCTAAGAGATCAGCAAGCATGCAGGATCGATGTAATCCAGGGTTTTACGGAATCCCGTCTGGTAGGGAAGAGGCATGACGAAGAAAGCAAATGCCGACCAATAAAAAAACGTTTATAGAAAAATTAAAAGACGTTCAGGCTCGTCTGGGAGCTGTGTGGGAGCCTGAATGTCTTTTAATTTTTCAATAAAAGTTTTTTATTGGTCGATGTTCCCTCTTTTCATCAGGATTGACATACATGCAGCGTGTTCTAGCATACTTTATGCTGTCATCAAACTTTCCATGCATTCCCTAGCGGTTACCAGCGCTTGCAGACTTTTTTATGTGGCAGATGTAAGAAATGCAAATTGTGCAGTTGAACTTCCCACACAGTGTAGTCTCTGCACTAAATTGAATCATCTGTTTTGCAGGCACTATCAGATGGCAGCACAGTGCTCAGCAACACATAGACAACTCGTCTGCCACTCAAGCGGGACAACGTTTCTCACACACAGAAGTTACCAAAAGTGTCCTGGGCCCCTCCAAAAATGTGGACGTCGAGCAGCTCACTTGCAGCTACTGCAACAAGTCCTTCACAAAGCGTTGCAGCCTTATCGTTCACCTCCGCATCCACACCGGCGAGAGACCCTTTCGCTGCCACCTGTGCCCTCGGGCCTTCGTGCAGAAAGTGAACCTCAAGCATCACGTGCGGACGCATACCGGGGAGAGACCGTTCCAGTGCCGCTTTTGTCCCATGGCCTTTGCGCGCAAGTTGCCGTGGAGATACCATGAGCATCGCATGCACTCAAAAGGGACCGCAGCTCCTTGAAGGGCTTACTGCATATCGGTGATTGGTAGTGAGCGATGTGAGAAACCTTTGCAATCAGGATGCTTTTGCCTACGTTAAGTTCCTATGACATTGTCAGGACGATGAGCACAGGACGATGAGCAAAACGAGAATAAGGTGAGAGCAGGAGCCAACGTTTCGACAAGTGGACTTGTCTGCTTCAAGGCGACACATCGTCTTGAATTTCCATCTCCCGCATTCCCCGTGTTTTCCCTATGACATTGTCAGACATTGCAAGAGGACTGTGTTTGTGCAGACTTGAATGGATTATGGACACTAAAGCGGAACAATAAATCAGCTTAGCGAATCAGTGAAATTGCCAAAAATGTGAGTTCTGAGGGAATAAGTCATTGAAGTGTTTCTCCAAAACATTGATTTTGTCATTTCCTTGGCAAGTGGTTTATTGCTAAAAAATGGAAACGAAGGACTAACTACCATTTTTTAAATTTTATGTCAGAATGCCACTGCCAGTTTGTTAGTGTATCGTCATGGATTCCAAAGTATTTTTGCGTATTTGGGCTCGTGTGGCTCAGTGAAATTCCTCAAAACTTGTCTCTTTTAGAATACAGGGTAGTAAATTCTTACTGACAAGAAAACATTATGGAGACTGGATTACATGCCGTCACAATCCCTGTCACGGCGAGGTAATCTGGGAATATCAAGGTGGCAGTGCCACTTGTTATTTGTTCTTCCATGTTTTCAGATTTACCAAGTGTCCTCTCATAATAAGAGCGGCTTTTCTGGTACTGTAGGAGCATAATTCAGTCATACACATCAACTTGTTTTTCTATTTAGTGTGATTTTAAGAATAAACAATAATAAAGCTACTTTAGCAGCATTCCAAAGGCCTGGAGAGAATGGCCATGGCTAGGCATATAGGAAGCTTGGATGTTATGGCAAGCCAATTTGGATTCCTGATAGGACGGTAAAAAACTGTGATTTAATCCTATCTGCTGAATTTCATATAGCAATAATTTTGAAGCTGCGCAATGGAGTATTGTAAAATATAAATGTGTGACGGTAGGTACAACCGACAGCACATTCTGATGATTGATATTGTTATAGAGATACTTGGAAGAGACAAACGTGTGGGTGTAAAGCAATGAAAAAGTAGAGGCAGGCCATTTGCTGTATTTGTTAGTGTGTAGTAACGTTACGTGTCTATCTTCACATGAGAATAGTTTGTATGTGCATCATATGATTACTCTCCATACCAATATCTTTTCACACTAGATCAAGGCTTTGTGTGATGAAAGCATCCTGGTCATTATAACGCTGTTGCAGTTGGCTTGTCCAAGGTTACTGCTAGTAAGGAATTTTTCAATTCATTTTGAGAGATTCATGCACTAAACACATACTCTGTGAGATGCCTGGAAATCAATTGCAGTGGACTAATTACATTCGACAGTTCTGCACTACCTCCATTTGTGCCTGCAGGACATGTTGACATGAGTTGAACTGTCAGTGTTCATTATGTACTTTACACTGCTGTGCTATGTGGGGGTGTTTAGTGGCTTACCTCGTATATGTCGTTATAATATATTTGCTTGGCGCCATTCTAGCCTCAGAGGAAATATAGGTCATGAGAGTTCCTCATCAAATTGTAATAGATGAGATGACCATTTCGCTGTCATGTTTAGGCACAGTGATCAGTAGTTGCACTTGACGTAATCATTATGGATAATAGTGTTTGAGGTAGTGTTTGCGTTTTATTTAGGCATGCATTGTTGTTCACTTCACACAGTCATTGTGCTTGGAATGGTAGAAGAATTCCTAAATTTCTTAGGGTACTTCTGAACGCTGAATATAAGTCACACAATATGCACCGAAAATGTGTATTGCTGGCAGAAGTTATGGCCAAAGCAACAACAAAATTTCTAAGCAAGTCATTGGAGGTACAGTTAACCTGGCTACCATTTAGTTTGTGCATTTTGATGTTTTATCCTTGCATACGATTTCAAGACATAATGTAATGACCTTTTTAACAGTAGTTGGGCTGGTTCGAACTTAGACATCTAAAACATTTTCAACACGTGTCTTGTTGTTTATCCTTCTTGTAAAGTGTTCTTTTCCACCTTTAATGGCTGGAAATGTCACAATACCTTCTGCATTGCAACCTTCTACATTAGTGCCAAAGGGTGTAGATGTACTGGCTTCCTTTTTTGTTTAAGATGAGAGCTAGGGTTAGAAAAATTGCATATTGCTTTTTAAAAATTCTATTTTAGATTTCGATTGCAAAATTGCATTTCAACATCCTATTCTCACGTGTAAAAGATTAAAGCGTTTCTCCAACCTGAAGACTGCGAAAAATGATTCTCATTGATGATTGATAGCTGTAGGGCCTTTATTTTCCCATTCATTCTCTACTGATGAGACTCCCAACCACATGTTTTCCCAAGATAGTGAGCTTTCCTGGTGTAACAACTAGCTAGCACTAGCCCTGGCTTAGTCTTCACTAGCTCATTCTCTATTTTCACCAGTGCTTCAGGCTGTGTGTCCTACATATCAGAGGCTGACATGCAAAAAGCTGTTGCTTCACTGTATTCGAGGCAAACCCCAATATGCAGCTGAGTGCCTCAACAGCAAGATTTGGTTGCTGTGTCCCAAAACACAATTTGCTTCGCGAATTGTTACGGGGATGACCTCTTGTTGGGACACAAATTGGGCATCCTTCCAAATTGGAAGTTGATCATTCTGAGGAATGATTGAGGCCAGAAAAGAATCAAAGGAATCTCTGGAATACAGACAGCTGAAGCTAAATCTCGTCAAGGCAGTGTAGCAAAGGAAGCCTGGTTGCAGGAGAAGGTTTGCAAAGGTTCTAAAGGTACCAGCTAAGCAGCAGGATAATTTTGAAGCTTCATACTTCTTCTAGAAAGCCGGATTGCATTCGAGCCAGATTTCTTTATAACTGATTATCTTTAACTCTAATACGCGTCGGTCGTCTGGAACGGCATCTCTAGATCCAACAGTGACATTATAGATCGGGTCCAGAAAAAGTTTCTAAGCATATATCATCACCGCTTTGCTAACACAGATGCTGGAGCTTGCTCTAGCACTGTTGGATTATTGCCATTGCTCTCACTTCGCTGCTGACGTAATCGCGCTGACCTTCTGTTTCTTTCCAAACTCCTTCATGGTATCCTCATGTGGCCCGAACTCCTCAGTTGTATCATGTTTCGTATTCCGCGCAACATCACCAGAGAACACGGACCTTTCCATGTTGCTGCCTGTCACCACCAACATTCAACCGTACACAGAATATACAGAGTCTTTATAACGCCCACTTTCATGACCTTGATATTTTTCACAACTCGCTGTCATTATTCTTGTCTGAGCTTTGCGTTGTTGTCTCTTAGTTTTGCATACTATTGTTCAACTTCCCTTCGCCTCCTTTTTCTTATGTATGCATTTTGTGCCTTCTTGTATGTACACTTTTCTTTTCAAGATTGCTATTTTTTATTCATAGTTTATTTTTTATTGCTATTCCACAGTGGTATTTCTTTTTCTATGTATACGTGTGCCAGCACTTAGACCGCATGGTTGTTCCTGGGCATGATAAGCAAATGATTGATTGATTGATTGATTGATTGATTGATGGAATGGTTGATTAAGCTTGTGTAGAATTTTCAATTCACATTTTTTTTTTCCAATCATGGGCGGTTTTTGCTACTTCTGCACAAAACTTGTGTGGCTCAGTCTCGGCCAGAGTTTGCATGCACATGCACAAGGATGTGTAGAATGCAAGTGAATAGACTTCACTGAATTTACAGCAATCTTGGTCACCGTAGTTTTGGGAAACTTGTCAAGAATGTTTTCAATAACTATGGTCTAGATTAAAGATATTTTCTTTAAGTAATAAAGCTAAAGGGAAACGATGTTTCAGCTTACTTGGAAGTATATGTATACTATAAGGAGCAATATCGACTATTTTATAATGCTCTCATAGTCCTGTTATGAAGCGCAAACCTTGTACTAGAGACGTCACTTTTTGTACTTCCAGGGGCTACAGAAAAACAACCATATAAGATATTCAGAAAATAAGATCATATTCGAAAATAAGAGACTAAACTGGGAATTTCCCTTAATTAGCTTCATGATTAACGAAAGTGGATCTCTGAGGCACATCTCTCCCTAATTTTCACACTGAAGAAAGTGTGGGCTTGTACAGAGTGGCATGCTTCAAGTTGACTAGGCAATTTCATTTTGCCTTCAAAATGTAGGACTACAGTAGGCACCCTTTAATATGAACATGAAGAGACCTTCAAAAATTGGTTGTCTTATCAACAGCTTACTTAGCCATTTGCCTCGTGTGCCCATTTTCTATGGCACTCGCGATTGACAGTGCCGATTGTCACATTACTTTGTTCGCTGCTTTTTGAGCTCTTGGTTTCTTTTTCCTTTCTCTTCATTATTGACATCATACAAGTTTGAATCTTTTGTTTCCACTCATTTATGTAAAATTCTGCATTTTTTATCATATGACCTAATTTTGCACAGCTGGTTTCCCGATTCCTTTGTTGACAGAGGTGTCAGAAATGCTCAGGGTGAGGTAAAAGAGGTCTAGTGGGGTTGAGGCGTGCTGCCCAAGTTTGGTGTGTCTGGCCAAAGCGCATGCATAGGAAATCATTTCAAAAATTTCGGTGGGACACTGCCATGTTTGCCACCACTCATTTAGCTAAAATTATTTGCCACGAGCTTTGTCTTCAAGCTTCTGCAGCAAATAAGAGACAGGCAGACTTCCTCAATATGGTCTGCTTTTTCTTTGGTTGTGTGCATCTATGTGTGATGAATGTTGATCAGAGGTCACCCTTGAGTGCACGTGGATCTTTCAATTTTCTTGAAATTTCTATCGCCTCCTCGGTTATATTAGTGCTTCAAACACAATGTGTTCAAGTGAACAGAATGCCATCTTCGGGACACATATAGTTTTTAAACACGTCATAGTTTTCTTTTTAATTAATAAAGGGTGCTTCAGTTTATTGGAATTTGTTGTTGCTAAAGTGCCGAATGGCTCATGCAATTTCATGGCAGTGTAATAGGATAAATGCAATGAATGCGCACAAAACTGTGCTCTGCTTGACCTTTTTGATTTTATTTCTTGTGATATCACAACTGCAAACCGTAAAACAACATTTGCATTTCATTCATTACTAAGCAGAAGTTGACAGAGAACAAAAAGAAAAGCCAGGCAATGTGTGTATTCCAACAACCATACACCTGAATAGTTTAATGATTCGACATTTTGTCTCATCACTTAGCTTCCATTTTAGATGTTCATGTGTCTTTGTTGCTCTTCATAAGCTGCATAGGTCCAGAATGTGCGTGCTTCTTTTTCATATACTTCTAGAGGAATTAGTTTGTAAAAAAACTGCACACTACAGGTAGAGATAACTGCACGTCACAATGCATGCATAGCTTTAGTGGTAGCAGTTACCGTGCCCAGACAATTTACTGTTGCAACTGAACCCTCCCCCCAACCCTCAAGCACACATGCACACACTAACAAAAGCTTGCAGCTTGCCTTATTATCCTATTATGTCATTAGAGGTGTGCTACCAGTGTCACATAAGTAATGTAGATGTTCACTGACTGGTGAACATTTAGGTTACTTGCATATTGGCTATAAACTTCAATAAGTCCGAATGAAGCCTGAAAGACACTGTTAGACGTCACTGTCAACAGCCATCGATATTAGCCATGCAGCACTGTTAGAGTGCAAGTGTGCACACTGAGCACCGATGCAAAAATGAAACATGCGATTTGCATTCAAGACTGCCTATTCTCAGTGCTTCTGCTTTGAAATTGCACACACATCACGGGTCATTGGCTTTGTCAAAAGAGTTGCATGCCAGGTATCGGCAAGTGGGGTTCAATCTTGCACGTCTACTGTAATCATTCAAGTAGTTTTCCATTTCGCATTTGACTGCCCTCTAGGCTGCAGAGCAGGCATACATGTTGTCACTCACATACACTCACCATTCAATAAGGACAGGTTCAACACGTGAGTGCCTCATTCTGTATTCACAGCGATATGTCTTGGGGTTGCAAGCAAGCACTCGTTGGCTTGGGAAGCTTTTTTGCTCCACATGTGTTACTTTTGACATCCGTGGCTGCTATGGGAAACTTCAGCCATGTTTCTTTCTCTCTCTGCAGCATTGCACTTTATAGATCTTGACCATGCTGAACATGTTAGAATTTCCCCATCAAAAGACAGAATTTCGGTACACTGGTCTAAACTGTTATCAGCAAAGAAAGCTTTAGATGCATCACTGCTGTTCTTTCTCACATGTGGACTGCATGATAAGCTGTAAGAGTTGCGAATTTTATCATGCTTATGTGCAAGTTTTATTCTTTTCACAATCTCGTCGCTGCTCATGTTTCGCTATCACCACCCTCTAACCCCATTACTGAGTAATCAACTGAACATTACTGGTTAACTTCACTTATTCCCTTTCATTTCCCTCTCCTTTTTTTTTTGCTGCGAATGTGCCATTTTAATTTGTGCAGACTCCGTTGCTGTGGATCACCGCCCTGAGCAACAATCTATTCCAGACTCGCGCATGGGAAGTCGCAAGAAGGGAAGGAGTCTGCGGCGGTGTCTTGTGTGTGGCTACACTACAATTTTCAAGTCGAGCATGCAAAATCACCAAAGAAGACACACGGGTGAGCGCCCGCACCAGTGTGACTACTGCAGCAAGGCCTTCACGAGGAAAAACAACCTAATTGCGCACCTACGTATGCATACCGGCGAGAGACCCTTCCCATGTCACCTCTGCCCCAATGCCTTCACGCAGAAGAGAATCCTTGAGGCCCATATTCGAACACACACGGGCGAGAAGCCGTTTAAGTGTCGGTTCTGCCCGACTGGTGTTCACGCATAAATGGCAGATGAAGAAGCACGAAGACACGCACCCACTGCGTTCATTAACGCAGTATGCCTTGTCAAACGACTCAAATGGTCCGGGCTAGAATAGGCATGGGCTGGCTCGCTCACTTAATAAGTGCACACTCTCGTACTCACTCTCTTCTCAGTTGCGAGTGACGAGTGTGACTAGAGACAAGAATGTGGTGATCATCAGTAGATGTGAGCGTGAATGTAAGAGTGCATAGCTGAAAATAAAAGGCACCGGTGCACAAATGTTAACTGGCGTGTACCCATTTTGCCAACCTATGAGATTCTATTAATGACTTAGTCTTTGCAAGAATGTAATTTTCATGATTTTTTTGGACTGCAAAAAATCTGTCAAAAATTCTCTTGGACAGTTCTTACCTCACCCCCACAGTAAGATGGTGTGGTTTTGTGGGGACGCTCGACTCTCTTGCGCCCCCTTATGTTTTCCCCGCATGGCTCTCACATCTCCTGTAATTCGGCTTCCCCACATAGCTTAGCGTAGCTGTAATCCGGCTGTCGGTGTAGTTGCAGAATGGTGTGAGAGATGGCGCGGGTGTTGCGCTACTAACGCCACCTAATGGAACCATCCTGCGAAATGCTTAGGAGCAGGACACCGGAATGGACGAACACAATCGTTCAAACGCGCCACTCTTCGCGTGACCATACACACGAATGATTAGGTGTCTGTGTCCAGCATGGGAGCAAACATATTCGCTCGCTATCCGGTCGCGGTGAGTCGAACTTGCTCGATTTGTTGCGCGCCCATCGGCAACTTCTATGAGTATAGTAATTCGGATAGCAGGCATTAGTGTAAGAAAGGTGCAATAAATTCCCTTTTGATTGTTTGCACTACTGTGTTGTCGTTCCTCTGTCCCAAGAGCATGTGTGAGACCCCACAGTTTCCATCAAGAACATGATTTAGAATATTGTAAAAATTTAGAATTAATGCGCTATGAAATGCTTTTGTCAATCCCTTAAAATGCATGCCAGTGCTTAGACTCGATTTGTCCTGCTAGAGAGTGAGGTCTTGGGTTCAATACCTGGCTGCATGCTGAAGAAAGCGTAATGGAAAAAACATGTGTGCACGTGTTTTTCACTAGTCGATTCGGAGCAGGAGTTCCTGCTCCGCGGCAACGAATCCGAATTTTACTGGTAAATCTGGAGCGGGTTCGCGCTTTTCACTGGTCGTTTTGGATCAACTCGCTCCGCGCCGGATCGCTCCCCGTGGTTGAATTTAATCTGGTGGTGTCTCACACCAGTGTTGCTTTGGTGAAAAACTTGGAACAGTTGACAGGTCATCTCTTTGTACTGAACCACATTCATCCTGTCTTTTGAAATTTAGTGCTTGTAAATAACCAATAAAATTTGGACAGGTAGAATATTGTGAATGAGCTGAGCAGCCTGGTGGCAAGGCAGGACCGCTTTCGAGGAAGTCGCACAGTGTTTTGTGAGCTTCCTCCTGCATGCGAGAGGGGTTGCAGCCTACGTGGTTACAATAGTGGCTCAACGCTGTCAGCTTGCAGCCTGTGTGTGCAGTAGCAGCTCAAGAGTTCCTCCCACGACGCCTCGAAAGCATTGCACCGCAAGAGCAAGTGCTTGAGGTTTTTCACATAAGCGGCTACTGAAATTGGTGACCCTCTGGCAAATTGGGCACCAAAGATGAGTGCCACAACACAAGGCCAAGGTGAATACGTCGGTTCTTCTTAGCCTGTGCCAAAACGAGCATCTCGGAAGCCTGGAAATAAAGAGAAACTAGACCACTAAACTAAGCTCTATCGTGTCCCGTGCTTACGTATTGGTGTGCAACCACTCTCACCAAATGCAAACACATCAAAGGCACCCTATGCAGCAACATTGCAGACATATGTAGTGCCTTTTATGCCACTCATTTAGCTCTTTGTAGAAGAGCAACAACATATGACTTTTGTTGTTCCGACTGCTTTGCAGGAATGTGATTAGCATTATTTATTGATTAGCTCTTCAATGGACCTCTTTAACACCAACTTGGGTCACTGGATATGTGCTGCTGTGCAATGCCAAAAAATGGCAAGGTTCTGACTGGCATTGCATAAGTCACGGGAAGCGGTAGTGCTGAACTTCGCATCATAGCATCACGAGTTCCCAGCTGGGTGTAATTATACTTCCTTAATTTTTTTAAAAGTTGTAATAGCGTGTCATTATTAATTATTATTGGGTGCCCCCGTTGGATGCCCTGGTGATCCTATGCCACCTGCTTTATTATAATCTCAGGTGTAAAAAAAAATGACAATAATTTCTTCGGTTCTGGGTGGTAACGAACCCATATGTCGTATTACTCGGTAATCAAGCACGCTCTACGCGCGTACTTCGCCGCGGCGCCGCTTGATGGCGCAACGTGTTTAGTGGGAGGCGCGAGAGAGGCACCCGGCTGCGCATGCGCCCCACAGATCACGTCTCTACGGCGGCAAGGCGCGTCGATACATTACTTCAATGCTAAGGATTAACGTCGACATTCATGATGGGCTGGTTTATGTCGTAATTTCTGATACGGAGGAAGTTCGCACTCGTTCGCGCATTATTTATTTTCAAAGCACCCGCGTTTTACGTACTACGCATGCCTACGTTCCCATTCATGCGCTTATCTATTTGCTTTTGCTTTGCTTATCTTCAAGCAAGCCAGGTACTGAGCACTGTACCCCAGGTGCGTGGCTGGAACCGCATGGAAACCGCCTCTCGCAATTTCGGCACTACCAAATATTTTTCTCACTTGTTTTCCGAGATGCCTAGGGAAGCTCCATCGTGACTAGCAGCAGCGAGGACCAGTTTGACAATTGTTTTGACTGGTGCTGTTTACAACATCAACACCATGCATGAGCGCGTGCCCGTTATTTACGTGAAAAAAAGTGCGACTCGGCGACAATGTTCTGGTCCACTACACTGTTGTGCACTCAGCCGAACGATGATGACCAATGCCAGTGAAATTTTTTCGAACTTTTGTTCTCCGCCTTTGTAATGAGCAGCAAAGGGTACGTTCGATTCCTGTGTTTACAGAACCGGTGCTGAAGTTAGAGCAATGCCGATGCAGCGGATAAACGTGCCGCAGGTGCTGGAGCAGCACATTCATTGCCTCGCACGTTGCA
The DNA here is from genome assembly GCF_013339745.2 of Dermacentor silvarum. Classification (NCBI taxonomy): domain Eukaryota; kingdom Metazoa; phylum Arthropoda; class Arachnida; order Ixodida; family Ixodidae; genus Dermacentor; species Dermacentor silvarum. Next base: position 61,119,544 of record NC_051163.1, on the reverse strand, counting down.
CGCGATTTTGAATCGAATGCCGAGGTGCAGGTCATGTCAGCTGCTTTTTTCCGTCAAGTTCCAAAACACTTCCTCGGTGACGTTGCTTGCTCGGTCTGACAGCGCAGATAATCAAACAAATCTGACAAGAGCTGGGGAAAAAAAAAAAAAAAAAGCATCATCCAACAAACTGCGATGTCGGACACTTTCCCGGCAGTGTTGAAAAAGCGGAGAGGTTAGGGAGCACGTAGTACAATGCCGTCTACTACTGCGCTGAGCGCGCGAGCGGTCGGCTTTGTACGGCTGTGCTCTGCAGGGCGACAGCTGGCGGCATCACGAAATTGCTCGCCCTGTAACAGCCGATGCACGATAGTCTGTTTGTCGCTGTCTGGAACTACCACTACCATCACGTCCGTTAGTCGCTTTGCGCAGCGCAAGGGATAACGGTTTAAATCGAACAGCCAACGCTTACGACGTCGCTGCCCCGTCGCTTTCTTAAGCAGCAGCGCGGAACGCTTCGGGTAGCGCTGCCACGCGCAAGCGGGCATGTCACGTGGCCTTTTTTTTTTTTTTTTTCGTATTCTGCAGGCATCATCAGTAAGCTGAAAAACACTAATACTTAATTATTAGATAGGAAGACCGAAACTGTTTATTAGGACGTTTTGCAAACCGCTCTGCAACTTTCTAATTGGAACTTTTTTCCTAGCTTCGTTGCTTCAGAAGTTGGTCAATTAATCTTGACTAATTATTTAATTAAGCAAAATGCAAAAAATAGCGTCACACACTACGTACAAAAGTGAGCAACATGCATTTGGTCGCGTCGTCTTGGAGCTATTGCATCGCCATATTTTTAAACTCTGGCTAAAGTTAGCTGAAACAACCTGTATTCATTAGCTATCTGGTCGCAGGCTGAGTAAAGTGAGCATGTACAAGAGCATGCGGACTAAATATAGAGATATTTAAGAAATAAGTATACACCGAGTTTCTACGTATGTCAATCGGGGTGGCGCACAAAAATGCAACTTGTCAGTTAGTACTCAGATGGCTCACTTATGCACATATCAGCACGCTTTTTGATATGGAACTTTCGATGCTTTTACAACTATAAGCTCTTCAACGGCTGAGCAAGCATCCTTGTGACATTTCCCAAGAGAGGAGGCGCGAGGGAAATAATTTCAGGAATTGGGAAATTCACTCCAATTTTTCTAAATGTTTTTTCTAAAATGCTTTTCCTTGCATGTGTGAATCATCTACAGAGTAAGAAAAAATGTCAATTGTCTCATCTTCACCGCAGAATGGACACAGTTGTGAGGGAGCCAGACCAGCCCTGCGTTGATAAAATTTTAAGAAAGGTATTTGGCACTGTAATTGTGTGAAAGTTGCTTCAGTTTTACTAGTGTGAAGGAAATTTCTGTGCCAAGGGGCGTCGCTACTCTGTAAAATTAGTTATAGCTGGGTTTAAAATGTTGAGCATGATAGCATATGACCTGAGTCTAGCTTATGTAATGCAAGTTGCCACTGGAAGTACCGAGAGAATTAGGCCACTGAGGGCCGCTCTCGCCGAGCTCCATTTTATTCATAAATAATCCCTTATGCCCTGGTACCCAGACAAGTTTACTTAACTTTAATTGGGCAGGCACAAGAGAATGGAATGTATGCAAGATGCGAGATTCACTAATTCACTATTGGCAGTGAGTGATGAACATACGAATCTTATTATGAGTACTGATGAAGGTGGTAGACTAGTTTTCTCCAGGCTAATATTACCACCAGGAATTCAGCTAAAAATAATAATCAGGAATTCTGAGGGAGAAAGACCAACCAAGAGCAGGGGAGAAAATGCCAAGTACCCGACTTTTCTTCGCATTTTGACACATCTGTAGCAATGATAGTATCTATTGCTAGACTTGTTAAATGATCTTGTAACAACCCATTTAAAATGCCGTGGGAAAGATGTTTAGCATTAAGGTGTCCTTTATAGCAAATTCGCAATGCATACGCACTATATATATATATAGGTGGCACGCAAGGTGATCGATGATGGTTGTTAAAAACATCAGGACAGCTGACCGCATGTCCGTGTCATAGCACACCGAGCTGCTTCTTATCGGCTGTGGGAAAAGGTTGCATTGGCGCTACCATGTACGAAACAGCTGTCTTTAGTAGACATGATGGATCACCTCCAAACCTCTTACCTGTGAAAAAAAGTACATATCCCGTGTGTAATAGAAGGCAAGGAAGTTCTGAAAGTTTGCTCTTATTTGTTGTAGCATCTGTCAAGGCATGCAGCACTCAAGCTATTGCTATTAAAAGGTGGTTTGTACAGACATCACAAGGGAAGCCTCATACTACACGAATTTGAGTTTTTGTTTGACGGAGGCAGTCGGTCATATCAGTATGCCTGAGCCAGTAGCGCACCCAGGATCTCTGCCAGGGGGGGGTTGACAGTTTGCCAATACCATCTAAACAGCACTAATTTCGATTTCATCATGGGAAATATTTTTCAGCCATGCTTTCCGCATGTCTTACCACGCCTTGCACCCCGGGTAAATACATAAATCACAGTCTTGAATTACTAAGTGATGAGATCAAACTAGTTGGCTTGTCTTTTTGTGCCGTGTCGAACCTACCGTTCAAAAAAACTACAGCCACAACGTTTTAATGTCGACAGTTGGTATTTTGCTTACCGATGCTGCTCCAGAAGAAGTTTTCGGTGAAGAAGTAAGCGCTACAAACCTACATTAGCCGCATTGACAGCTTGCCAATCCAGAGCTACATTACCCACTTCTATTTAGACGTGCGTCTGTTGGAAAGGAATGAAGACTCCATTCATACATTGGCACATATTACACATTGGTGCACTAAGGCACGAAACACATCTTGTTGCCTTTAATTTTTTTTTTCATGGCATAGATACGAGGTGTCAACACACTGGAAACGCGCCCGCGCACATGGAGTCAGATGGAGACACTGTGCTGGTAATCCTCGAGTTATTTCTCACACTGGCAGCTTCGCAGTCAGGTTGCGAAGCTGCCAGTTCATTGTGAATAGCCTTCTTTGGCTTTTTTGCCCGATTTTGTGAACGTCGCACTTTCACCGCCGATACAAAGGCACCAATGCATAGCTGTGCGATCTCGCACAACCGGCACTAGACGGGCTTGCTGTCCGTGCCAGAGCTTTGGGGCGTTTGAAGGTTTAGGTGCTGTAGTGGAGTGCTCGGTCTATGCTACTGCTAACGACGTGCTGGTTCTACAGCTATTGTTCTCTACTGAATTATGCAACGAAACAACAAACTCTACCTGAATATCCATACTACAATAAGTAAACGCCTTTGAGCGCATAATTCCTTAAATAAAGTGAATAGATATCTAGAAGTGTTTGGGCTATTTGCTTACATTTTCTGCTCAATTTTACTTTTGCACAATTTATTTTAACTTGACTAAATGATGCAGTAAATGTTGACTGCGCTTGATCCCTTGCAGCGAATGCTATTGGTCCTTGTAAAGTACGTAGTTCTGAAGCAGTCTTGTCGTGGTTTGGTAAAGCGTTCGGAGGGGTTTGCGCGCACTTTCACTGGCAATGTCTTATTTGGAGAACTGCAGGAGCGAGGGTACCATGGAAAATGTTTTGTTATGGCTAATGCACTTTAAGTGCACCACAAGTACAATAGCCTTATTCACAACTGCTTCGTTTTGTTGCAAACTTGCGTCTAGTTGTGCACATTGTGGGTTCTTAACGTCTCAAAGGAAACCGACTGCCGCGGGTTCTAGCTTAGCGAGCCCACAGTTTGCATTATCCAGTCATGAAAATCAAACACAATGTGGCAGCATGTGCATTGTTTAGTGGAGGGCTAAAAGGTGCACACTGCAAGCTATTGTACTTAACCATGGCTGCGTCTCGATATTCCAGACTTCTCATTTAAAGAGGAAGAACAACACGAGACTGGGCACAAGGTTGGATGCAACGATGCCTTTTTGAGACTGCTTTATTTTTTAAGTTTTGCTTGTTGGTGTGCATTAATTGGTTCATCTCGCTGGAGCCTAAATTCTTAAGATACTTTGAATGCCCATGAGAGTGCAGTAAGCAGTATATCATGTGACTCAGCACACTTGCCTCTAATGATGCTTCAGGTTGTGAAGTACACAACAAGAGTCTCATGTGCTAAGCCACGAACACACAGATTAACTTCGTTTCATTCATATCAGGCAATGCTACGAAGACTTGAGAGACTTCTCTCGCATCTGCGACCAAACAGAAGTGCATCACATATGAAAGAAAAATGTTAGGTATGCACTGTGTAATTCAAAGTAAAATTAGGTCTCGTACTTCTGTGTCACACAACATGATGTATTCATTACATGAATGGTGTCAGAGATTTAAATCTATTTACCACCATACGAGTGGTCTAACATGTTCTAACATGGACTAACTGCGATGAGCAGCCACAGCGCATCACTTGCACCGTGACGAAGACATAGTATGCCGCCTTCTAGAAGCTTAAATATGCATAACTAATGCATGATTTGATGTAAACTTGTATCGACAAGTAGCAGTTGTAATATACGAAGTAGTCATTTCATAAAAAATGCTGCAGATCAAGAATAACTGCATTGCAAAACATGCTGAGTGAGACTTCTGAGACCACACTACTTGTGTAGCTTCTGCAGCGTTGCCTCATATGTATGAAACGAAGTATAATTCCAGGATACTACCCCTAAAGTACTAGTCATACTACTCCTAAAGTCACTGGATATGCCTTCTTTAAAGCATATATGGGAGCTTTAACTGCACTCCGCTTCCAGTGCCTCTTGCACAATCTGAAAAAACTTCCACATTTGACCAGCCCTAACACTTCCATAGAAAGCAAAAGCTTTTAGCTCTTCCATAACATTTTGCACAGGGCAAACCCTTGAACTCCCAAGCATTAACTACTATCCAGAAGTTTTTGGAAATACCTCCAAGTGGCTTTGCGTACCACAAAACCCCTACTCCTTTGCATGCCTTTTGCATTCTTTTTCTACGCCTGCCTGATAGCAGCCCTTGACTTTGGGTCCCATTATTTTGAAAACTCCCGATTGTCCTAAAGGTCTCATGCAGATAATGTTTCCCAAAGGACTGAGGATAGTTTGTAAGGAGATCTTATGCGACACTGAACTCATGTACATGTGGATGCAAGTTCCTGAGCAGCAAAAGAGACGAACAGGTGGAGCAATTGTTCCAGGCTAACACTGCCTGTAATATATACCATAACCAACCAACCATGCAGTTTCACAAAATGTAAGTGCAACTAGTTCAGGATGTGGGTAGTTTTGCTTTGTTTGTCAGAAACAAGGCAATGTCAGCATGTGCAGTTGTGTTCAGCTCCACCGTCTCTCCACCCCATGCATACTATTTTGTATTTTACATTAATTTTCTTGTCAGATGTAAAGCTTGCACGTGTTGAGTAAGAGCCCCTTTTCTGGGTGACTGAGAGAGATAAGCTTTGTCTACAACATATTTTTCAAGCATATATTGTACATAAATATTTGACAAAGTACAAAAAAAGTTTTTAAATATTACCATTTTTTTTTGGTAAGAGCTAGGGAATTGAGCACGATCCATTGATCTTCGAGGGGTTTACTTAATGTACCAAAGTGTACCAAAGCAACACTGTGGCTATCAAAGACACACTAGTGGACACACTCATATTTTTCTTTACCTGTGTAACCAGTGAACTGCCGTGGTAGGTTAAGAAGTTGAGAGGTGGACACAAAGTGTATTGTAATACCCAATGGCGCATGTGCCACCCATTTTCATTGCAGTTCTCGTCTGCTGAAATCTCTGCTTCATGCTCTTGTTTCTTGCAGATGCCACAGACGTCGCGATTAAGGGTAGCGTTGAGGCCAGGAGCCCGCCAGGCATAGGGTGGAGTATGTCCGGGAGTAGGAGCGAAAAGAAGAGGTTTATTTACATATTGAAGCAAATAATATCAGATTCTATTGAGAGCTCCTCAGAAAACTGCATCAAGCTAGTTCCTGTTAAACTCATAAGGGACTACTTTAAGATTTGATTCCGCTGTTGCAGAATAGTTGTTGTGAAACCCGCACAATTCGCAATACAAGTAAAGATCTACCAGCCTGGCAAACATTATTGCAGAAACCAAACACCTACCCACCGAGCAACACCATGTTCTCAGGTTCTCCTCCACCGTATCCAATCAATTGCAAGAAGTCGTCAGTCCTAAGTTGCCTTCAGTTGATGGGAATTCCGGTAGATCACCACACAAGAACCAAAATTTCTCCAGGCAGTTGTATATGCCCAATTGGTCTTAACAGCTCTAGGCCAAATGACGCAATGCATATGAAGTATAAGCCAGGCACTCCTCCTATACAGTGGAGTCATGATGCACTGTGTTCATCCTGCCACTCACCATCCAGCTGTTGGCAACTGGAGTTGGTCAAAGGTTCCATCTCACCGTTGTAAACCAGTTGTTAGGACTGTATCTCAGCAGTCTGCATGACTGAATAAAAGCACACTACATGTTGGAGCACTTTACATTTCGTAGCTCTCCCGAGACACACTGAATAAGTCTTTTTAAAGTAATTGTTCTCCCTATGTTCCTAGGCGGGGGAATTCGACTACCCTGACCTGGACAATCAGAATGGTCAACAGTTCACAGCACTCTGCCCATTTTGTTGCACCACCTCGTCAGCCTCCGCCCCTAATGTTGTGCCTTCGCTGCCGCATATGACGCTATCACAAGGCAATCGGGAAGCAGGAGTTGAAGCCATTCTCAGGGAAGTCGTCGTACGTTGGCTCCTTGCAGCAGTTAGTTGGCTCTCCGTGACGGTCAGCTTGGGCTTCTGGCAGCGATTGCGGTTTCACATGAGCATCGACAGATGACAGCCGCTTGAGAAACGTGCAGGCTTCGGCAGACAAGACCCACATTGACAGCGACGTCGAGTTGCTTGAATAGAGGCTCTTGACCCCTTCGCAAATCTGACGCACTGTCCCTCTGGAATGCTGAAGTTGTTAGCAGTCCCATGACCCCTGTGTCCAGTCGTAACACAGGCCAGCAGAAGGGTTACATAGAAGGAAATCTAACATTTACGTAACTTTAAATCTTGGTGCCTAATTAAAGAAGTCCATGGGCTGCAATGCATTGCAACTCCTCGTATCAGTTGGGAGTTGATTACTGCCAATATTATAAAACGTGCACCTTGGCCTGGTCTGCAAGGAGTAAGCATGGGCATCACGTCGATGAATACATGTTGAATATTCTTGCACTTGGCACAAAGAGCCTCTAGATGCATGAAATTGCCATTTTACAGACTTGACTGTAGCTTATAGTTAAGATTCTGCATTTGCAGATTATACTGATAAAATCCTAAAAACATGCTCTGGTAAGAAATTTGATAATTTGGATTTATTTGAAAAACTCTGAATTTCGGGACCCTTCCAAACATAAAGATGAAACTGTTTACAGGGTTCGACATGCTTGAGCAGTTGTTTTCTGCCGTTTCACTACTAGGGTGTGATATATATTGCCTTGCTGGCTAGGTAGTGCCATCAGGAACATGCTGTCATGAAATTGTTGAGCCCCTAATGTTCAGGAAGATGCATGCCCGAAACAGGCCCGTCCTTTCACGTGCTGTGCTGGATCTGCTGCCTTTTATTGTATCCAGTGTGGATGCTGAAGGAGCATTCTCAATGTTTCATTTTGTAAATTAGGAAAAATGTGCTGCAATGATCAATCCCAGCATTACTAAATATGCACGTATGTGTTACAATAACTTGTAACAGCAATAAACCCTTCTGCGATTGTAAATGTTGATTGTAGGTAAGAATATTTCTAGAGCTATATGCTGCCACCCCCACACCCTTCTGCTTTCTTTCTTTTCTTTCTTTTTTTTTTTTTGAGTAGGAGAAGGTGGAAGGCAAGCAACACTAAGAAGAACGAAAAACTCACAATTTCATAACTCTGTGAGGGGAAGTTTCGATCATCTGCAACATTTGCTGACAAAATAGATGAAAAACGGCATCAGACTTGCCCCTCAATAAAGCCTGAAAATACAGAATACTTATAGTGCAGCTGAGATGCATAGTTTGTGGCCCACTAACGGGTCATACCACACAGCGATTCAGGACTCTGGTGATGAGCATCTATGTTGAAGTGTTAACAGCAAAGTAGTTCATTGCACTCGAGGCACTACTTGGGCATTTGCCACTACCACAATACTGAAAGCCATGAAATCCTGTTGATGTGAGGAATGCACCATAACTCTCTAATACCTTGCTAGGTGCCTTCCTTCTTTTTTCCTCAAAGGTGGATGTGTTGTTAAGGCATAAATCACTGTACTACATTGTGGAATGCAGGATGAACAGGCAGAGGGAGATGACACAGCACATTTTGACATAAGACAAGGAAGCAGAGGTGGGGGTGGGGAGTTCTGTGTCATCGCCTCTGCTTAATTATCCTATGGCTTCCAGGCTGTGCAGTAAATCTAAAGTTGTCACAGCTAGTTTTATACAACTTGCCACATTCTCTCGCTTAATATTTTGTGTGACTTTGACCTTTTTTTTTCTTTGCATAAAAGGCCACTCTGGTGATATTGTGAGGTCTGTGAATCATAACAAAATTTCTGCTAAACGTTCTCTCTGGCATGTAAAATTTTATGACAGAACATTATTCAATTTCATATAAAATGAATTTTAAAGATTATCATACATGCTCTCAACTTGCGCCCGCGAATGCGTGATTTTTTAGTTATCGTCCTGTGCTTGCCGATATCAGTGCCTACTAGCAGACGGTGCTGATCGAGCAGCGAGTGCTTGCCAAGTAGTCATTTTGCACACGCACTCATATGCAGTGCAAGGTTCATTCCTTGGCCGTTAGACATACAGTATTAAAGCACACAGACCTCCAAATAGAATGGCACATAACATTCAATTGCCTTTCTTGTTTTCTTAAATGTTTTATATTTGAACTTGATGGAAGCATTCGGGGCTTGCAATGCCAAGCTACAGTAGACACTTGACAAAGAATGCTCTGTCGGCACTCACTGTGTTCAAAAAGGGTAGGCTCTGATTTCGTCACGCGTAGTTAACCTCCAAGCTACCCTGAGCAGTTTTGGTTTCAATACGTTGTTTTTTTTCTATGTAGTTTGAAAAAAACATTTCTTCTAGAGTTACCCTTTAAGGTAGATTCACACTGTAATGCAATTTATGGCTCATTGCAATGACTCAACTTGGCACAGTGCGGTTTGGTACCTCGAAGCCACGTCACGACTCTAGAATGAATTGGTATTTGGTCTATCGTGCGAGTCTGTCTTCTTTTTTTTTCCCCCACCCTGTAGTTGCTCTGGTGTGTCTCGTTGTGAAGTTTGAGAGGGTGTGGCCAACAGGAGCTGGTAACATTCTATGACATCGCATTGGCAGCAGGCGATGACAGCCAATTGATCGGGAAGCCCACGAAGAGCTGGACGAAATTTGAGCAAGATTTTATGCATCAGTTTAGTAACTAATATCTGTGTAAAAATGTTCTTGGTTATGTAGCCGTGATGACCAGCCGCAGCTGGTGAACAGAGCAAGGCAGGCGGCCTGGTCACATGGCTTCCTGGACTTAGGAGGCCAACCGCAAGGAAGGCAACCAAACAACTTCGTCTGCTCTCGATAAAGTTCAGTTATCATTGTTACGTAACGTAATACTAGCTGCATTAATTTGCTCTATTAAAAGGAAAAAATTAAGTTACTTATTGCTTACTTAAAATACCCTCAGGCATTAGAGAAGGGGGTAGCTGAAAAGAATAACAAAATAATAAAAAACAAGAAAGTAACGTATCCATACAAAGCTGTGCCGACTTTTCCTTTGTGTGCATGTGTGTATGCACAGACATTAACGCGACTAAAGCATTCAACAAGGCTGGTAATGCATCACATTGTTGTTCTTGGTTTTTTCGTTGAGAACCACAGCTAGGGAACAAGACATAGATGACACAACACCGTCCCTTGTTACATTGCCTTCGTCTCGCGTACCATTCTCTACCACTGGCTCGCATATTAATTCAGCAAGGTTTCATGCGAGATACTTTCGCTAAAACTAAAAAGCTACAAGACAATCATCCGCCTTGTTTGTGGTTGTGTAGGTACCTGAAGTGAGCTGCAACCTGGTCAGGTTCTCAGACCGCATCTTCCAGCAGTCTTTTGTGTCGTGTTCGGGTGTGCCTTAAGTCTTAAACCTTGGGCTTTTGTTGCTTTTAGTATTTAATAATGATTTACACAAGAGACCTGCAATTCATAAATGTTACTTGCTGGTAGTGTATAGTAATTTTATTTGAAAGTATAAATGACTGCCATTTTCTGCAGCAAGACATCATGTCAGTTGAGCGATGGTGCTCGATAAACAGGCTTCAGCTTAACCTGGAAGAAAACTTCAGTATATATATATTTTATCAGAAAGATTCACAGCACAATATTCGAATATTTTCTTGCAGGTGGAGCAATATGGTGACTGAGTCAAGTCAGGGACATCAATCTCCGATTTGGCTGCCAGCTGGATTTTTTGCGTGCATGTATCACACGCTGTTAATGTTGCCTGTGATTGCTTGGAATTGTTTGTCAGTTAATAAAAAGTTTTCACTAGCTGAAAGTGCTTTTGTAGCCTCTGTTGTGCTCTATCTGGCCCTGCTTTATATTGTGGAACTCTCTGTCTATATATTATAGCAATTTGATGGCAAATGTGCAGCAGAAATTTGTGCGCATAGCATTTGACAACACACGTGGGCCAACGTTTTTACAAGTCTGTCCTGACAGGACATGAGCCTAGAGGCTTGATTCGGCAGGAGGCTTGCGCATGATATAAAATTTTTGCACCTAGTGGTACACGGTATGATTTGCAGTGACGGCATTGTCATATTTACGATTCTGTGTGCCGCCTAGCAAAGTATACTAGTATTTGCATATATTTTACACAGACAAACAAGCCGCCTGCTTTATGATGCATTTACAACGAACTTACAACACAATGTTCTTGCACTACATTTTGATTTGAAAATGTTTACTTGTGCTATTATTTCTATGTCATGAACTCCTCAATATGTCATAGAGTATTGTAAACATGACATAACAGTGGTACTTATATTTTATCACCGTCATCACCATAATCAGGCTATCTTTATGCTCACCGCAGGACAAAGGCCTCTTGCGCTAGCCGATTCCAAGTTACGCCTGCAAATTTCCTAATTTCATCACAACACCCAATTCTCTGCCATCCTTGACTGCTTCCCTTCTCTTGGCACCCATTCTGTAATTCCAGTAGACCACCTGCTGTCTGTCTTATGCATTACATGGCCTGCCCAGCTCCATTTTTCCCTCTTAATGCCAACTAGAATATTGGCTACTCCCATTCGCTCTCTAATCCACACTTATATTTCACTGTACACTAAATTGCTGCAAGACATTTAATACCTTATTGTGTGCAATAAGTATTTTGTACATGACATTGTGTACTGTCGCAGAGGCCTCTGGGCTGTTGGCAAACACAAAAAACTATCCATTCCCTCATCTAATTAAAAAATTTTTTTTTTTCGTGGCAGAAATAAAGGTACCTGAAGACTTAAGATTGAGTGATGAAGAAAGTACTTGCCTTCATATAAGTATTTACAACTCCTCAACAGTGTCTCTTGTTAAGTACAAATTTGATACTTGACTATGCTGCCTATATAGCTATTATGTGTATGAATAGCTGTGGAAGAACGAGTTCTCGTCATGTGTGCAAAGTCATGTGCAATGTTTTAAAACTGTACTGCTATGGTTGTCTGCTGTATGCAAATAATTGTGCTAGTTCCTGGTGCATGAGCGCTAGGGACCATAACAGTCGTCATGGTGATGAGAGCTTAGAGGTGAGGAAGCATGCAGAATCCATGCGCAGTGCCTTAATTCTAGTATAGTGTGTTGTGTCGTTAAACTTTCTGTGCGTTTCCTAGCTTTTACAAGCACTTGCAGCCTCTGTTATCTGGCAGGTTTAAGAAATATAAGCTGTGCTCTTGAACTTTCCATAGTGTGGTCCCTGCACTAAACTGAATCGTCTGTCTTGCAGGTACCGTCAAATGGCAGCACAGTGCTCATCAGCACGCAGACAACTCGTCTGCCACTCAAGCGGGACAACATTTCTCACACACAGAAGTTAGCAGAAGTGGCCTGTGCCCCTCTGAAAATGTGGACGTCGAACAGCACACTTGCAGCTACTGCAACAAGTCCTTCACAACGCGTGGCAGCCTGACCGTTCACCTCCGCATCCACACCGGCGAGAGACCATTTCGCTGCAACCTGTGCCCTCGGGCCTTCACGCAGAAAGTGAACCTCAAGTATCACGTGCTGACGCATACCGGGGAGAGACCGTTCCAGTGTCGCTTTTGTCCCATGGCCTTTGCCCGCAAGTTGTCGCGGAGGTACCACGAACATCGCATGCACTTATAAGGGACCGCAGCACCTTGAAGGGCTGGCCGCACAGTACTGGTGACAATTGCTGGTGGTGAGCATTGCAGGAAACCTTCGCAAGAGAGAGGTTCTTGCTCGTCTTCAGTTGCTATGAGAGTGTCAGGATTGTCAGGCTTTGCAAAATGGCAATGTTTACATATAGGTAAAGAGACACTTAAGTGGAACAACTAAAGCTACTTCAGCAGCATTCCAAAGGCCTGGAGAGAATGGCCACAGCTAGTCATATAGGGAGCTTGAATAATGCGGTAAGACAGTTTGCATTACAGATAAAACAATGAAAGAAATGTGATTTAATGCTATCTGCTTAACTATGCAGTAATTTTGCAGCTGCGCTACAGAGTATTGTGAAATATAAATGCGTGACAGTGGGTACAACTGACAGTACGTTCTGATGATTGATATTGTTATAGAGGTATTTGGAAAGGACGAACCTGCGTAGAAAGCAGTGAAGTAGTGGCAGGCCATTTGCTGGAACTGTCAGTGTATCACCTTCTTGTCTACCTTTACATGTCAATACTTTATATGCCAGGTATTTCCATGAAGACTTTTAGTAATATTTAAGCAGAGCCAGTTTGAAATAAAAGGACAATTCCTTCGAAGCCATGCTGTGAGCGGTGGCGACCATGGGGTGATGCGTGATGAAATGTAATTAGTCCTTAATTAACAATAATCTAATAATTATCATTTAGACTTCATTTCAGCGGGCTCATCATCATCAGGAAATTGAAGCGAGCTCCTTGTACGAGCCTCATCAACTTTTGGATCGGAAAATATGCGATTACCCGAGTAACTGCGGCCCGAGGAATCTTGGATATCTGAGCATGTTAAACTAAAACTGGGAGGCAGCACCGTGCATGTAGTCACACCCTGTGAAACAATATTCTGTTTGCTTCATCCAGTGGCAGGCCAGCCTGCGAGCTGCAACAGCCAGGAGCAAAGAGCTGCAACACGCTGGCTACCCACTGCTAAATGATGCAATCTGAATGTTGCCTTGAGGGGCCCTGCTAGGCGTGTGCCGCAGCCTCCAAGTTTCAGTTTTGCACGCTCGGATAGCTGAATTTGGTCGTGCCACAGTTCTGCAGGTAATCACATCTTTTCAGATGCAAAAGTTGGTGTGACATTTATGGGGGGGGGGGGGGGGGAGGCGCTCCCTTCAATTTGCCATATACGATGAGCCCACTGAAGTTATAAGCTTAAAAGTTAATTATTAGATCTTTTGCAATTAGTGACTAAGTGCTTCGTATCACTCGTCACCCCATGGAAGCCACCGCTTACGGCATATTTTAGAAGGAACTGCTCTTTTATTTCAAAAGGGCTCTTTTTAAATACGACTGGAAGTCTTTGTAGAAACACCCAGTATACATTTGTGTCAGGCAAACTCTGCGTAACAATATATTTTCACATTGAATCAAGACTTTGTGTGATGAAAGCATTCCAGTCATGAAGTTGTTGTGCTTGGCTTGTCCAAGGTTGCTACAAAATGCTCTTTCCAGCTCACATTGAGAGATTCACCTACTTCGTGAGATGCTCGCGCTTTTACCTGGAAATCAATGCAACAGACGGATTACATCCAGAATTCTGCACTATATTCCATGTGTGCCTACAAGACCATTGTTGAGGAGTTGGTGTTAAAGAGTTGCCTCAGTGTTCTTAAGTATTGCTGCTCTGCTGTGTGGTGTGGTGGTGTTTAATGGTGTACCTCATATATGCCCAATTATTGTTCGTCCTTGGCATGTTTTTTTTCTTTTCTTTTTTGCATTGTGTCGTTCTGCCTCAGACCAAATGTAGGTTGTGAGAGTTCCTTATCAAAGTGCAATGGATGACGATTTCACTGTCATGTTTATGCACAGTGTAATAGTAGTTCCACTCAACACAATGTGGGTGGCAGTGTTGGAGGTTGTGTTCGTGTTTTATTTTGATCTGCAATGTTGTTTACTTCCTGCGTTTCACAATCAGTGTGCTTAGAATGGCAAAAGCATTTCTTAAAGGCACTTCAGAATGCTGAATATAAGTTGTAAATCTGCACCTAAATTGTGTATTGCTAACAGAAGCTGTGGCTAAAGCACCAAAAAATTTCAAAGCAAAGATTTACTTGAGGGAAGGTTTACTGGCTGCCTTTGGTATTTCTGTACTAATAAAAACACGTTCATTTCTTCATTTTATTGTTGCTTGTTGTCGCTGAAGTACCAAAAGACGCATGTAATTTTAAGGCAGTGTGATAGGATAAATGCAATGAACAGAAAATAGTGCTCCATTGATAACTTTAATCTCACAAATGCTAACCATAAGGCATAGAATGCATATAATACATTAGCAAGTATAAGTTGACAGAGGAGAACAAATAAAGCCAGGCAATCCCGTACTCTGACGACTACACTAAATTACTTTTTATTGCGATAGCAATTATATGGACACTTCAACCGGATTTCTGCTGTCGTCGTCACCGTGAGGTTCCGTATAGATTCCAAGGGCGATAAATCGTCGCCGCGCGCCATATGCGCCAGCGAAATCACGGAGAGCGAACCCCCCCCCCCCCCCCCCCCGCGCTATCACGGAGAGTGAACGCTCGGCGGAAAGCAAATGTGACTGTCGTGCAAAAGACCGTGGGGGTATGGGAGGGAGGGAGGGAGGGAGGGAGGGAGGGAGGGAGGGAGGCGGGGCGGCGCTGTGCTCCGGCACCAAAGGCGTATCTTGCCACTCAATCTCCCACGCGAAAGCAACAAAGTGGGAAGAGGGGGGGAGGGGGGGGGGAAGCTTCTCCTTTGCGCTTTGCCGGGGGATGCCGGTCGTCCGCACCGTCTCTTATCTCCACACGGCTCTGACCTTTCTATGCGCTGTGCATTCGCCGCTCAGTTTCCGTTGAAGTGATAGACCGCGCGAACCTGCGCTTGCTGCCAGCGTTTTGACAGTTGTTGGCTGCGGTCATTCAGTGTGATCTATTCATGTTTGCTTGTGCGCGCTGACACCACGATTGTTAATTCAGTTAGTAAGCCAATGTGTCCAAGTTCATGCAGCCGATAAAACTACTATCCCTACCCTGACTAGCTCTCTACTAATTTGCTATCGCAATCGATGCTTCGCCTTTCGGGCGAAACTGCGACATTTTTTGTCTCATCACCTAGTTTCCATTTTCGATATTCATGCATCTTTGTTGATCTTAAGCTGCATGCATTCAATATGCGTGCGCTTAATCCCCAGATCAACTTGTAGTAGAATTAGTTCACAAGAAAATTGCAGACAACTGCCCGTCACAATGCGTGCATAGCTTAACAGTAACAATTACCAGGCCCAGACCATTTACTTAATTTAACCCCCTTATAAGCAAGGAAGCTTGCAGTTTAGCCCCTGTATGTCACTAGAGCTGTGCTACTGATGTCTCATGACTAGTTTCAATGTTTACTGGCAAACAAACATATATTTTACAAACCACTTCGTGATAAATAATGCAGCTTCAATAAGCCCTGATGTAGTCTGAAAGACTCTATTTGCACTTATGTTGACAATGAAAGCTCCACCATCAACAGCTGTCAATATTAGCTATGCATGGTAGAGTGTGAGTGCAAACACTGAATATCAATGTCAAGAGCAGCACCTGATTTGCATTGAATACCTCATGTTCCTATAGTTTCTACTGTGAAATAATAAACACACAACAGGGCATTTGCTTTGACAAAAGAGCTGCATGAAATACATCAGCAAGTGAGGTTCAAGCTCTGACGTCTGCTGCCCCCAATTGTCGCTTGTACATCATTAGTTGTCCATTCCATATTTGACAACTATCTAGGTTGTGGAGCAGCTGTGCATCTTGTCACTCGCACACACTTGCCATTTAACAAGTTTGGCAGAGGAATGCCTCTTTCATTATTCATGGCCAAATGCCATACGGCTGCAAGAAAACACTCTCATCGACATGAGAAGGTATGCTTCTTGTGGGTTGCTTTTGACATTGGCCTAAACTGTGAGAAGAAACTCGAGCAAAACCCTTTGTGGTGGCCCCCGTACAGAGTACAAAGATAAGATTTTGATAATGCTACACACTTTAACACTGCCCCCACCAAATAAAAAAAATTCCCATCCACTAGGTCGAGACTGTTATCAGCACAGAGTGCTTTAAATGCATCACTGCTGTTCTTTCTCACATGCGAGCTATATGACAGGCTATAAAAGTTATGCACTTTACATTTCAATAAGAGTTGTGTGATAAGATGACAACAGTTCTGCACTCTTTCATAGTTTTCATAATCTCGTCACTCATCATGTTTCACCATCACCACCCCTTTACCCCAGTACAAAGTACAGCAGCTTATACTGGCTAACCTCCCTGCCTAATTCTCTTTCATTTCCCTTACGTATTGCTGAGAATGTGCATATCTTAATTTACGCAGACTCTGTTGCTGTGAATCGCAGCCCTGGCCACCCATGTGTCCCAGACTCGCTCTTGGGAAGGCGTCTGCGGCGGTGTCTCGTGTGCGGCTATAGCACAACTATCCGTACAAACATGCTGAATCACCAAAGAATGCACACGGGCGAGCAGCCACACAAGTGTAACCTCTGCGGCAAGGCCTTCACGCGGAAGAGCAGCCTGGTCGTGCATTTTCGCAACCACACTGGCGAGAGACCTTTCCCCTGCCACCTCTGCCCCATGGCCTTCACGCAGAAGAGAATCCTCGAGGCCCACATTCGAACGCACACGGGCGAGAAGCCGTTTGGGTGTCGCTTTTGCCCAATGGTGTTCACACATAAATTGCAGATGAAGAAGCACGAGGACACACACCCACAATGTGCGTCAAGCGCAGATGCCCTGTCACGCTACTGAAATAGCCAAGAGCTAGATAGGTCGTGGGCTGGCACACTCATATTCACTCTCTTCTCAGCTGTGAGTGACGTGACTAAAACTTAAGCGCACAACCAGATGAGGACGGTGAAAGGAAACCGCTTTGCAGTTCTCGATAAACTGTTGCAAGTTGGTGCTCGTGTGTCTCCCATCTTCTTTCACCGTCATCTTCTGGTTGTGTGCTTAAAGTTTTTAGTCATGTCTTACCAACACACCCAAACAATCACATTTGTGAGTGACAAGTATGAATGCTGAAGAGAAACACAGTCTGAAAAAAAAAAAAAAACTATTTTGCACAAGTTTATTGCTTAATTTAACTAGCCTAGTAATACAGAGAATATGTCTTGCATATTTATTAGTTTCGTACACATTTCAAGTTCAGTGCGTTTGTGTTTAAGAGCCTTTCTTCTCTTACACACTTTGCACAATAGACATACAGTCAAGCCCATAGAAAATGAACTGCTTCAGATAGGAAATTGTTCACATTAACCCTTTAATCCCCAAAATAATTCCGGAAGAAGGTACAAAGTTTTCCAATATTTTTTGTGTAGCCATAAATTTTTCTGTCATTCTGATTATGAAAACATATTACTTGATTCTTCATACTTGATTACATGATTTTTTCTGGACTTCCTCTAATGCTGAAAATTTAACCCAGAGCCAATTACCGACCGTAACTTGTCTTTGGCGCTGGGAGCATCACAACATCGAGCTAAATGAGTGTGACTCATCATTGGCGATATTCGTATAACCTCTCATGATGAGTACAGCTAGCGATTCAGGGTTAAAGGCTAAAAAAAAATGCATTATTAAATGTTGCATGATAAGCTACCTTGCAAGAAGTCAAGTTGCAGGATTAACGTATGGCGCACAAAAATAGCGCACATGCTGATTTTTCTTCCATATACAAGATAATCTTTATCAGTTCCTATTCCACTCTCACGACGTGCCTTGTTATCAGCAAGCTTGCTGCACAACGCCTAGCCTAAACAAATATGCAAAGGCACGGCATGTTAGTATATCCTTGTGAGACCCGAATACAGCTATGGGACATAATCATTCTTCAAGCTCGTTTTTATTGTGTACTGGCATGTTACAAACATGAAAAACATTTTAAAAACTTGGGTATCATGGTTAGATGCCAAAATCGGCATCTCCATGTGTGTGGAAGAAGGAACCATATTTTCATGCTTGCTATGGTAAAAACTGCAATTCATTGCCCAAACACAGTTATGAAGATGAAACTACGTGTGGTACATTACCGTGTCGCTGCTACACCCTGGACTTCCACGCATTCTCAAAGAATTCGATACACCAACAAGATCAACAAGATTTTGTTTGTGCACAGTTAGAGTTTACCCTAAATGTGGGCTTTAATATATTAAAATAAAAAAGCTTCTACTTAGTGCCGCAAGCATGCCAAAGAGACACACTCCTTGCATCTCTCATATCATATGTGATGCAGATTAGCAGTGAGCTCATGCACAGTTGTGTTTGCACGGGGGAAAGGACATGAAAGAAAAGAAACAGGTCCTGCTTGGCTCCGTAATTTCTTGCTGTGTTAGTCCACACCTGAACCCTGAATTTATCAACAGCACATCGCATATAGGAATACGCAGGCCCACTATTTTATTTCAGTTATTCCATTAACATTATGTCTACCATATTTATTAAGGTTCCACAAGTTTATTCACTTAGCGGAACTATGTTTTTTGAGTGCAGCTTAATTTGTTCCTCATAAGCCTTTCAGTGGATGCAGCAATTTTTGTTTTATTCACTGTTGTAGGCATGTGTCAGCACGTGCACTGATCTGTTGTTTCTTCTTTATTTTTTTATTTATTTAAGTGCAGGGTGTTGAAATATCCTGTACTCAGTTTCATTTAGCACACGTATTTGTTTCTATTTTCTGTGCTCTACGCGATACTCGTAGCTACTTTGTATAAAAAGTGGCCGATATGTTTGTGAAACTATTTTTGTGCATTTCCACAGCCCTCCCCCCTCCCCG
The DNA here is from genome assembly GCF_013339745.2 of Dermacentor silvarum. Taxonomy (NCBI): domain Eukaryota; kingdom Metazoa; phylum Arthropoda; class Arachnida; order Ixodida; family Ixodidae; genus Dermacentor; species Dermacentor silvarum. The sequence continues at coordinate 61,100,249 of NC_051163.1, read as the reverse complement.
TGTGACAAATGGACAAATAAAACATTTGGCAGAACCCATGTCCCGACGACTGTCGACGGCAAGGCGCTTAGCATTGAATCAATACAACCACACAAAATATTGCCACCGTCGAAACGAGTCACGTATGAGGTGTGTACTACAGCAGGACTCCTCTCTCGGGGTTCCCAGTGAACATTTTGCACCACCTAACGGCGCCGCTGCGAAGCCTGCGTGTGGTATCCGAAATGCATGGCGCTGAGAAATGCACCACGCAACAGCGGGGGGCTGCTCTCTCTCTCTCTCGCTTACTTTCTGGACACAATGCGCCATCTGCTGCCCGACGCTGCCCGACGCGCTACCCATTTGAGCATGGAGTACCCAGAGACCCAGGTTTGCAGGAAAACAGTTGGAGACATGGATAGATAGGTACACAGTTAGCCCCTGGAAAGTGTGTGAAGTACACTATCAAATAATCGGGGTAGCTTGCATTAGTGGCGCAAGGCTAAAGACATAGGGGAGCTGATCGGTTCCTAGTTGGTCATGGCTATACCAAGTGTATAAGCATTTTCTCCTGGTCCATGGTATCGGGTAATGCCTTGCGAAGCACTTGCAGTTCGAGCACATGTAGGGGAAGTGGCTCAAAAGCTATGCACAGTGTATGGGTGGCGCACAGTAGATGAAATGCTGGGATGACATCATGGCACATGTGCAGTAGCGCGCAGCTGGTGGGAGCTCGGCCGAGCCGCCGCCAGAGGTGCCTGATGCAGTCACGGACACCGCGAGCGTTCAGCGCTAATGCAAGGAAACGGAGAAGCGAGGTTGGCATCAGCAGCACCTCTGCGCGTTGCCTCATTGGTACTGCTACAATTTGCTTCTCTCTCTCATTTTCTCTTTCTCTCTCCCGAGCATAGCATGCGACGCTTCGCGAGGTGGTTGCTAGGCAACGCAGTGGCAGGCAGCTGCGGCGTCGCTGGCTTTTCGTGAAACGCGCACGTTTTACGGCTGGCTTAAACAGCTTCGCTGTTAAAATGCTAATCACAGTAAAGTCCTGGAAGAAACCATGTCACAGCGAATGTCGACATTAATGTGATTAGCAATGTAGCGACAGACTGTATTGCCATCGCAGAGACGTGCCATTTATGAGGTGCGTACGCAGCTGGGCATCTCTTTCACATTTCCCTCTGGACACACTGCGCCAATTAGCTGCGCCGCTGCAAAGTCCACACGTGGCACAGGGGAATATATCTTCAGCCAAAATTTTCTGAATGTACTGACGCGGGTTCGATTTCGCTCAGCACTAGACAACATCCAGGCGCTACGATTTAGTATTAGCACTACATTGTCACAAGGTGTGTCCGCAATGGAACATGAATGCGGACAAAATGTCACGAAGAAGACACACAGCAGTGAAGTGCTACCAATCACTAGTGTCACTCTGTTGTACCATGGTGTGTTCACAATGGATCATGTTAAGCACAGATGAAACAACACAAAAAAGGCAGACAACAACAACAAAGCACAACCAGTTAATAGTTGCACTCTGTTGTCCAATGGTGTGTACACAACAGAACATAAGTACAGACGAAGCATCGCAAAGGAGACACATAACAATGGAGAACTACGATTTGGTAGTATCACTCCATTGCCATTCTTAGTGGAGTTTCATCTGCACTCAATATTTTCTAATGTGAACACACAACGGTATGACAAGGTGTTACTATCAAATGGTACCCTTCCGATGTTTGTCTTCTTTGTGGTGCTTCATTTGCACTCATGTTCCATTGAGAATACACCATGCATGATAGTATCTTAGATTGGAAGTAAGTTCAAGATCAAAAACTCTGGAAGAAGATGTCAGCCCGTGCTGAATCCTCCCCATCATCAGTGGCACTGGATGAGACATTACTCTCATAGATATTTTTGTACCTATCTACAACTGTAAGTGTAGGTCAGTTTGCGGATCTGGCCAGAGGCATAGTCGGGTGGGTACTTTCGTGTCAAAACATATCTGTTTAACAGTGTGCCAACTTGGGTTGGGTGGTACATAAGCAAAGAAACAGTGCTTTTAAATGTCAGTGAACTCTCTAAATCTTTACTTAGGAAAGAGTTGTAAGATCCTGATTGCGAAATCTAAACGCATCATGCTCTTGTGCACCAGGTGATCACTGCATATATGTGGCCTTTCACCAGACGAATAAACTGTATGGCTGCTAGTCAGTGCTCGTGTCTGTCATCTCTGCCTCTGTCCCGTTCAAAAGTGTTGTTTTTTTGCATACCTGTTTACCCCAATCAAAATCCCTACCCATGTGGACACTCATTGAACAGCTGCTACAGTGAACACACTGAACAGCTGCCAGTATTGTTAATGGTTTATAAATGCCTCTTGTACCATGGCAAAGCGAGTGATGTACTGTGCTTTACCTTTAGAAAGAAAAAACAAAGGGTTTTAAGGCACAGACAGAAAGCGGACAGCATCGCTGCCAAGTGTAGCACGGAAAGCAAGGACAGCTGTTCGTTTGTGCACACAACACACACGAATAACTGCACACAGCAATGCTCAAATATTTAAGTAAGTAAACCATCACAGCTGTCAGCATTTGAACAATATTTTCAGGATCAACCCTGTTTGCATGTTCAGTCATTAACATTGTACTGCCATGTTGAATTGCAATGTGGCCCTGTGGCATGTTGCAGTGAAGCCACACCATGCATCAACAGAAAGATTTGCATGTAGTTTGCATACTAAATTTGTACTTGAAGGTCTGAAAATATTTGGAGAGGGTAATATGCATTAAAATATATTATGCACTGCACTTGTTTGATGAAATGTCGAAGCTCTTTTGGGGACCATAGCTAGGGCTTTCAAGAGAACTGGTGGCATTGGAGGAACCCAAATTTAGCATAAGCCATCCACCCTGGGTACTTAAGAACTCAAACTGAGTTTAGGTTCCATGCTAGCTGCTGACCCAATCCTTCGGATATGCTCTGTTGCTTGCATCTGCTGCTCATAAATGTATTAGGGAGTTTTTGTGTGCCCAAAAATAGCATCAGAGTCACTGTGCATGCGCAAAACCTAAACTCTGTTTAACGGTATTTTGTGTACAAGGCAGCTGTCATTCACTAACTTTGGGTCCACTATATTTAAAGCTCCCTGTTGTCGCTTGCTCATTGGTCTGTTTCACACACATGGTCTTCTCAATTGTGCTTTTGCCGTATGTGCCGGAATAGGTTCCTCTTTACCGTAAAACTCTCCTGACAGTGGCATGCACTGGAATGGGGTCACTTTGGTGTGTGATCTTAGGTGGTCTTCCAGGTGAGAGCACGTACTAAAGGCCATGTTTATTGATTGCACGTACTAAAGGCATGTTTAATGATTGCTATTCATAGCACTGACCAAACTTCTTGCTCCCATGACCTCCAAGCCTCTGCCAACAGGCATATTACCCATTTCTCTTCCAAAATAATGCAGCACTGGAGTGGAAGCCATTTTCATTTCTCCATAAGTTGAACTAAAGCTGATGACAAACAAGGAGTGCAGTCATGCAACGCACACTTCTGCATAGCGTGTCCTTTTCCATCCGAGCATTTGCTCAGCCTCAAGTGCCAAAGCATGTCTCGCATATCTTCCACTGTAGTATGACATAATGGTTGCTGGCATGAAAGTGTCCAGCTCCACACTGTTCCCGTAACCTGTTTCCACATCAAACTTTTTCCTGCCTTATAGCTTAGACACTGCAGAAAGCTAGCATACATAAAGATGATATATAATGTAAGATGATGTACAATGTAATGTGCAGTGTGTATTGTCATGTGGCAGTGATAAACAAGTACACGTGTCAATATGCTGGTTGTGTTTATGGCATGCTGGCAATTCCTGGCTGCCACAGACATTGTGACCCAGGGTTCTATTCTGCGACAGATAGAGAGCCATTAACCCCATAAGGGATCCTGACTAATACCTCAGCTTGTCACGAGTGAGCGTCGCTTTTCGGCTTATATGACAAGCTCTCAATACAATGTTGAAGGTGGCAGACGACATTCTACCATCTTTTTTATTGAATTAGATTTCTCAGAATACTTGCAGACACACTTTTGTGTTATAACCATATTTTATTAAGGCACATGCAATTAAAAAATGAGCCATTATGGTAGTTTTTTCGAACTGAAACAGATACTTAAAGGGTGAACACTCAAAAGATTCCCAACTGGTCTCCTTCCCAAGGAGTGGCCGAACCGAATGCTGTTTAGCTTTGATGTTCCCATGAGAACTGGAACAACCAGCACAGCATGACCAACAGCTGAGCATATTATGTGGCAGACAAGTTTCAAGGTCAGACTAGCAAAGCATTTGTGAACATAAATGTGCGCATGGATTGGAGCACGAATGAGACATAGAAACAGTATGGCATGATCTTGTCCTTTACTTAAAAAACTGACCATCCATATATACAACTTTTCAGTTGGGCAACATAACACATGCACCATCCTCCACTTTATGAAGTGAAACAGATGCAGTGGAAATGGAATGTTAGCAATATTAAGATAAATCTGTTGTTATCACATACAATGCCTCCTTGTCCAGCACTGGTAAAAAAAAAAGAAAAAGAATTGATGTATACAAGCCCTCCAAATAAGGGGAAATCAAGCAGCCAGCCAAGTTCATTTAATGCTAATAAAGAACAGTGGCTCTTAAACATTTAGCTGTCAGGGAGCCCTCGACAGTGCTAACAAAATTGGGTCCATGTTCTTTTAAAGGGTCACTAGAGACAACTGTTGAATAAATTAATAATGCTAGATGAACTTTCTATAAATCTCGCAATGTGTGTTTTATGTCAAGAGATAACTTATCTTCAGAGATGTGACTGAAAGGGCTGTGCCGTATTTTTGCAATTCGAATCGCCCACGTTGAACAATGTCCCTTGCGTGGCCTCACTGTTGATCTTGGAAATTGCGCCCTCCTGGGAATTCCAGCTCGCTTTGAGTAGTACGCCTGAAGGGAAAGGGTGCTGCACTTCCAGAAATAGTAAGGTCTTTAAATGGTGCTGAGACAGTGGTGTGAAAAGGTAGCATCCGTGAATTCTTCTGCACGAAAATCAGATAAAAAATTGACAAATGTGTGTTTTTTTTTTTGCTTCACATGCAACATATTGTTTTACTATCGGCTGAGTGGGATTGACGAATTATAAATTACACATGTAGTGTCAGGGGAGCTGTAGTGTCAGGGTAGCATGTAGTGTCACATCAGCGGTGCCGATACTATCCCATGTTTAAGTAATTTTGTGACATATAAAGGTTGTGTTCTAAGAAGAAAGAAGCAAAGAAAGAAAACTGGTGCGTTGGAGATGTGGCAGCACAGATCCATCATTCCACCTTAACTCAATATTTGCATTTCCTGTGCTTTTAAAGAAAGTGTACAAAAAAAAAAAAGAAACGAGAGAAAAAAAAAAAAGCACATGATGGCGGTGTGTGCTAAGGAAAGTTGAATTCTCAAATATGTTCCAGCATCGACCCCATTTCTTGATCTTGATTCAATCTTAAGTATAGCCTCATAGCAATTACATGACACATGCTTTGAAAAATGTTATGCATGCTATTATGACGGATAATGCTGGTTAATCCTGCCTTTTCTAATTTCTCTCTCTTGTCAAGAACGACTTGTCTGCGATGCACACATCTTCATCTGCTACAGTATTACTTTTTTTGTGGCCTCTGAAATCATGCAAAGACACCGCACTGCTTCTCTCAGAGTCTGCATGGTGCACAAATATCTGCAACAATTAGGTGTTATGCGAAATTCTGCAAGTGTTCTTTGTCATGCACCTCGTTTGACTCTCACATGGTGACAGCCTACACTCGGCTCAGTGGTGCCGTGAGCGGGAGGTTGACCATTTTATGTAAGGCGACCTAATATTCTGGAAAAGCCTACTTCTAGTAATTCGCACACCCTCCATTCATTGTGAAACTCCATTCATCGTGAAACCCTCCATTGCCTAGTGCAAAATCTGTACCGCAGGTGCTGTCCAAATTTACCCCACAGCGATGACTCCGAGTAACGGAAACCAATCTCGAAGGCTACACTTTTGCAGGTTGCATGTGCTGGAGGCAATTTCAAATGCCGGAAACATGTCATGGCCGCCATGTTTTGGCTCCCAACTGCACATTGCTGCAGTGACAGGAGCAACTGGTGCGATGATGGGCAAAATATTGTTAATTCAAAATATTGTTTTGTTTGCCATATGGTGAGGGCGAAGCTGGGAACGAGGAAGTGGCCTGATGACGACGAATTGACAATGGTGATGCCGCTATGATGACTGTTGAAACGCCTGTTTCAAGTATAGTGGTAGCGTCGTCTGCTACGCTGATGCGGCACATAGAAGTCGACGAGAAAGAGGTTCGGAGGAGTGCGCGTGGCACGTGGAATGCGGTGCATGGACACGAGAAAAGAAAAAAAAAAAGAAGAAAATAACGCCGAAGACGAGCTGACGGCATTGTCTCTTTGTCTCAAGGCTTGTCCATCCCCGACGACGAAGCCTGCTCTTTCCTTCGAAAGGGCTCTCGCCTTTACAATGACAACAGCGTAACGGAAAGAACGGACAGACACAGCAAACCCAGCTTCGAGCCTTTAACTGCTGTCACAGTAGAAAAGGCACACGAAAGAGAGCATTCCACAAACAAACACCACTGCTGTTTTCCAATGAGCACAAAAACATAGTACTGCTACATATATGTAGTGGTAATAAGGAATTAGCGCTGTCTGTGCCTCAGTCTCTTCCTTCGTCCACAGGCAGCGTTGCGCTGAAAGCAAAGTTAAGAGTGAGTGGTTGTGAATGACATTACTGACTAGTAATTAAGCAGAATACAAAATACACTCATAGACCGTTCAGATGGCTACTAATAGGATGTGAACGGTTTCGTTTGCAAAGGAGGTCTTGCTTTCCGTTAATGTGTTTGGAATGCCTTGTAGAATGCATTAGAAAACATTTATTCTCATCTGAAACCTGGCTTCTAAGCTACGCTTGCTGCAAATGTTGGCAGGAGGCTTGCTCATGAAAGCATCTACACAATCTACTAGGCCCAGAAAGTGTGACTTAAGAGGTATTAGAAGATCTACATCTCCGCAATATCAAGATGTATAATCACGTCAGCACCACCGTCAAGCTTTGCCAGGTTTAAATGCTATACCTCCTTGCATTACCAGACACAGTAAGGTGCTCTGATTGCAGCTTAATGTTATTTCAAAATTCTCACTGAGTTAGCTACTCAGTGGCACAATAAATAATGGCAAGAAAGCTAGGTTAAAACCAGTCACACCATCCGCTAACTTACTTTTGGTGTCAGTGGCAAGCGATAAAATACGAACTACCACAGAACTAATAAATTACTGTACTTGCGTGTATATCAGGCGTTCTTTCTAGCTGCACTGAATTTTTAAATATCACCTGTGGCAGACAGCACGATCCTAACCCTTGAACTAAATTATTCGGTGATGTCAACATTACTTGCACGAGCAATCAAATGCGTAATTGACTAATTAACAAAATTTTACTAATTAAATTTTTTGCTAAGCAAATTACAGCAAATATTACAATTTAGAAATTGTAGCTAGTGAGGTTGCAAGACATACCAACTTGAATGAATTCTGAGGAAGGCACTGGTTTCGTGACATGCGCCATCAAAGTTGCGGTAAAAATAAACTGTTCCGCTTACTTTTTAAGAAAATGCTTTGTGCATTTAAGCACAAAAGTAACTGAACACACCAATGCATTTCGTCGCAAAAGTGAATATCTTGAAACTGGTGTCATCCTGAAAATATAGTGGATACCCCTTGCAAACCCGCCGGTTACAATTCATAAATTGCAAATATGTGCTGTGAAGTAATGAATTTAAAAGTTAATCAGTATTTTTTGTTAATTCATTGATTATACATTTTGATTTCTTGCAGAAACAATGTGCAACTCATCGAATAATTTAGTGCGAGAGTTAGAATTGTGATATCTGCCATAGACGATTTGTAAACACTTGGTGCAGCTTAAAAAAAAAAAAAAAAAAAAAAAAAAAAAAAAAAAACACCTCGTAAAGATAACCAAGGTTAATACACAAAGGCAAGCTTTTTCCAAGTCCTGCAAGTACAATATAAACTTGGATAATAGCCACCCTAAAAAGCAAACTCCCAAAAATATTCCACAAGTACTTTTAGTTTGCACCCACCATACGCAACAGCCATAGCCTCAGGATCTGAAACAGCCACTTACTTGAGCCATAGGCAAAGGTGTACGTTCCTGGGTGTTATTTGCTTTGTGAACAAAGACGAGTTACCTTCCGTGACCAAATATTGTGGTAGGGGTACGGAAAGGAGGACAGTGAAGCTGTCACAAAAGTCTGCAGAGCTCCCCCCCATATCATATTTAGTGTCGCTGCATGTCGAGTTGTCGATTAATTCGGCCTTGCTTTGCGATCGGCTAGCCTCCTGGTTACCTCAGATGGCAAAGCGATTGACTCGGAAAGGTTTTACTCCGGAGTTCGGTCCCCGGACCAGGACGACTATTTCTTCAACTGCGAAACCCATGTGGGTTTCCCTTGTAATTTCATGCTATGGTCACGTGGATTACAGTTTTCCATTATTGCAAAATCTCCTTCACCTAGCCAATTTCTGCAGAGCTAGTTTGCCAATGTTCTATGCATGTGTGAAGGACCACGTAACAAGGTGTCTAGGATTGGCTGTTTCCAACTGCATACAGCTAATAAGTGTAGTTGTTAGACCCAATAAGAACAGGCACAGAAAAAGGGAGAGAAGTAGAGGAACAGCAAACACTTTAAGTCGTAGCTTGTTTCCAGAAAAAAATAAAAAAAACTACAAGCACACTTTTAGGTGAGCAGTTAGAGAAATTAAGAAATGAAAAGGCAGGCGTACAAGGCATGAAAAAAAAAAGAGATACAACACAAAAACCGTTTATGCTGGCCTTTTTTTCTTTATCTGTCCATGTTTTGTATGCCTGCCATTTCATACCCATGAAGTTACACCAACTTGTTCAGCTTTCTAAGTGAAGACCAATGTACGTTTGTGCAAATACACAAGCAGAATAGTACGAAGAACAACCTTACTTATTCTTACTGGCACACACATACATGCACATGTCGAGAAGAAAGAGAATGAGATGGAGACGTACACATACGTGTTCTCAGGGTAAAGCTTGAATATTTATGCAACCAGTAGTCATAGTCCAAGCAATTCACTGGGTGTTCTTTATACAAATCATCACTGTACACACTGTTGCAGAGTGAGTTCAAGAAAGCAGCAACATCTTGGCACGCCACCTGCACTATTGTTTAGTTAATCACACACTGCCTTCCTGTTACATGTGGACATACACATGGTAGTTGTAGCTGTTTTTCTGGGTGGAACCCTAGAAGCAGAAGGGAATCATAGCAGTCTCTTTGGTGTGTGATTGCACATGCTTCTTACAGCTATATGAACGGGCCAAAACATAACGAGAGCCCATGGAAGGTGAAGCAGTGCTTCTTTGTCTTAAAAAAATCCGAATTACCCTTTTTCACGCAATCTCGGAAAATCGCACGCTCGCCGGCAGTAACAATGTCCACAGATATACAACACAACTAACATTAAACATTCTACAAGCGCTAGACATCCAGCAATGCCCAATGGATATCTACAATATCCAGAAAAGAATGTTCAATGCACATCTGACATATGCCTGCAGTTACTTGAGCACGAACATGGTGTACCACTGGACGTTGCTTGTCACTGCACAGTCTTGTGGGGCATGTCCAAAATGAACAGACATTTCGACACACTCTAGGTGGCCAACGTAGTGGTGGTGGTGGTGATCATGATTCTGTTGCTTCTAGCACAACTATGCCTGGTATACTAGGGGAGAGGTTTTTTGCACTTGATCTCACCACTACTGCTCTCTGTGCATGCACCGCATTGCTATAGCGATTGAGGCGCGAGATCTTCCGTGGAAGGGAGGAGGGCAGTGAGACCGTCTGTTTGGCGCATCGTTGGCCTAACCTAAACTAACCTAACCTAACCCCGTCAATGCGTACTAAGCAAAATAATAATAATAATAATAATAATTCCAACACCGGGAATCAAACACGGACCTCCTGGGTGAGAGCCAGGTATCCTAACCACTAGACCATGCCAGGGACAAGTTCTACCATATCGTAGACCCCTCAAATAGGATAACAGCGCCTTAGAATACCACGTGGCCCATGTGCAGAGAGAAGCGGGGGTGAGATCAAGTGCAAAAAACCTCTCCCTGCTAGTCTGGGTCTGGGCGTCTCATTCCAGGGCATGAAGGTGAGTGTCCATCAGTTCAGCCGCTTTCAGACATCTGAGCAGAAAGTGTGAAACTACCTTCTGTTCAGACGCATGGGGAAGCTCTCTCATTCTAATATGTTGTCAAGCAACTTAATTTTCTTGGCACGGAAGCACCGGCAAGACTAGGCGAAGCACTTCACGTCACTGCACTCCCTGTCCCTGCAACGCGGGGAAAGAGCGAGTCCCGACCTTAAACGTCCGCGTTGCTTCGATACGCTACCTCTCCTGACATGTGGATCCGCATGTGTCGGTTGTAGTTGCCCTTCTGCGAGAAGCCCTTGAAGCAGTGCGGACATCGATACGGTGTCTCCTTCGTGTGTGACCGCAGGTGTACCTGAAGCTGGGAGTGGAAGCCAAAGCTCATGGGGCAGACGTGACAGGCAAAGGGCTTGGGCATCCTCTGGGCAGCCATGTCCTGGCCACTGCTGGCCCCTCCTTCGCCCAGCTGCTGAATGATGGGCTCACCGGTAGCGGCAAAGTCTGCAGCTCTAGCACTGCTGCCGTGTGCTGACAACTCACACTGGTTGATACTGGGCGCACAGGGCCCTGCGATGTCAATGCCCCTATGAAGAATCGCCGGGTCGAAGGGTGTGCATACTGCGGCAAGAGAGAAAGGATTAAGAGTGAGTTCCTTGGAAGGGTTAGGTCTTCAAATAAGCTCTACAAGACAATAGTTCCCAAACATTCTGCCGGTGCCAAGGACTTTGAAACAATGAAATGAGCACCACTTATTGGGGAAAATTTTCAAATGACCAGGGATATTGAGTAACGGTTCATTGGAATGGACTGATTGGTGCGGCATTTTGTAAACGGAAGCAGCAGTGAAAGTGAGGGCACAGGGACACACTGTGTAGTAGTAGAGTGCATTAGAATGGGGGAGTGGGTCCAGCGAACGCCTTGGCAAGCGCCGAGGGTGATGCAAAAAACGTTGAAATTGCGGTGGCGCTGTCGCTGCCTTAGCCTGAAGCTCCGGCCAATAAACGTTGGCTCCGGATGTTTCGGCAGTGCCCATTGGCAGAGGTGGGCTCACGAGCTGAGTAGCTGTCGTCGGCTTGACGCACCGTCGTTGTTGCATCGTTTGCATTCTTTTCGTCGCTCTTCTTCCTTTTTATTTACTACAGATCGGTGAGGAATAATATCAATGTTGCCACCACCGAGTATCAAAACTAGAAGCAGCTGAGTGAAACGCCTGTCAAAGCTCCATGCAGCTGCGGTAGGGTCTCCGACACGACAAGCGTCCTGGCCGGCGCGCGGGACCGCTCATTCAGGAGAAGGTGACGGTGGCGCCACACTTTTCAATAAATAAAAAAAAAAGCCTCAGCGGGGAGCCCGCATTGAATGCACTCCTCCAATCTAGTACACTCTAGTAGTAGTGTGTCCCTTTGCCTTTTCCTGGTTCTAAGGACTGTCCGCTTTCACAATGGTGGTTTCGAGAGCGATCGACATACTTAAATTTTGTACAATTATGTCAAATTTTGGCACGTTTATTGCAAGGTCCTGATTTGGGTCACGTGTTCTGTAGTGGCACGGTACACCTGTACTGTGCCAGCTTATCCAGAAAATTGGGCAGGCGCTTTGGTGCAGAGAGACCATTCCGAGTAATCCCAACTGTATGATTTCCAGTGAGTCTGAGTTCGAGTGAGCTCAGCCAAGTTCATCTCTCGTGAGTCTGAGCGGGCCCTAATCTAGAAGTTATAAAATTAGATTAAATTCTGGGGTTTTATGTGCCAAAACCACAATTTAGTTATGAGGCATGCCGTAGTAGGGACTCGGGATTAATTTTGACCACCTGGGGTTCTTTAACATGCACCCAATGCAAGGTACACATTTGTTTTCGCATTTCACTCCCATCGCAATGCGGCCACGGCGGCCAGGATTCGCTCCTGCACCGTCAGGCTTAGTAGCGCAATGCCATAGCCACTACGCCACCACAACAGATGCCCTAAGCTAAAAGTAGCTTTCACAAGTGAGTAAGAGTGAGTTCCATTCATTTTGCTACATATCAGGTTTCAAAGATGGCATGGCCAGAAACTAAGCATACAAGCTGAAATTATGACAACATTATACAATTGAGAGCATCTACAACAAAATGACCCGTATGATGAAGGAATAATTCCATCCTATGTCATAGTTCTATTGTGAGGTGTGGGGTGCACGACCTTTACAACGAAAAAATTGACCTGTATAACAAATGATTTCGGAGGCCCCAAGCACTTCATTATGAAGTCATTCGACTGTACAAAGTGGCAAACATTGAAACAAAAGAATGCATTTCACTTAGCCTTATTCATTCCCATTTCATTAAATTAAATTATGGCATTTTACGTGCCAAAACCACGATCTGATTATGAGGCACGCCGTAGTGGGGGACTCTGGAAATTTGGACCACCTGGGGTTCTTTAACATGCACCTAAATCTAAGTACATGGGTGTTTTCGCATTTCACCCCCATCGAAATGCGGCCGCCGTGGCCGGGATTCGATCCCGCGACCTCGTGCTCAGCAGCCCAACACCATAGCCACTGAGCAAGCACGGCGGGTACCCATTTCATTTGTCAACAATACTACACAAAGGCAAGAACTATACCTAATCAACTAATTGGACACAGAACAAATAACAAAGATTGGATTGCAAAAAAAATTGCAATCTCAGCTTCATCAGGGATTTCTAGCTACAATGCAGTCCTCGTGAAATTGCGTAACACTGAAAATATGAAAATACCAGAGGAGATTTAAGCAAATGAAATGCTGGTCACTGACCTATCCCGTGAGGTGTCACGCTTGTGGCCGTCACTTGAGGTGGGACCGGTACAAGAGGTTTGCGCTCGGCAGCACCATCTGGCACCGGTGTTAAGATGAGGGATGATGGCCATGCTGCGAAGAAACCACCATTTGCGCCACTCGGTGTGTAATCAGCCAAATACTTGCTTGTACATGCACTGGGGTTTTCTTTCACAGAGTGCAAGAGGTACACAACTCTATAGTCCAGCAGGCATTGGACTTCCTTGTTCGTCTGCCTTCATTTCGTTTCAATAATTCAGTACTGAAGGTGCAAGCCTAGTTCAGACATGAGTTGATTAGCTTCAAAATTCTCGATTCCTCTGATCGACGAATCACCAGAACTTTGGGGAATGGACAGCACTTCTCTTCCAGCTGAAGTCATTGCTGCAATTAAAGTGTTCCATGGTGGTTTCCGAGCTGCAATTTCATTATCAGGCGCCTTCACCATCACCTCAAAAGTACTTGTGTGGATGGCTGCTTCAAATTCAACTCCTTTTTGCAGGAGTCATCAAGCAGCATTATTGACAGCGACCCCTTCAATTGAAAAGTGGCGATACTCTGCGCTTTCTGGCATCGAGATGTGTTAACTAGCAGAATGTTAAAGAGAGGCATAGGTATTATTTCAGCAGGAAAACTAGTAATCCTTTGTCACTAGCAGCTAATACAAATCGGGTGGTTAAAAGACATCTCTGGAGATCAATGCGCAGTGCAAAGTAGGGGAGCTCTCCAAATGCACTAAATAGTTGGAACTTGCCAATTTATCTATGCCCGGTATTTAAGGACTAGTGTTAGCTGTTAACAACAATCTGTTAACAATTATCTGTGAACAGCTTATCAAGAAATGCCATTCTTGGATACTGCGATAAATATGAAGTTTTTATAAAAAGCACAAGATATCCTGTGAAGAATGGCAAAACTACTTTCGCTGGTCTTCAGATCTAATGTATTTTGCATGTTCATGTTTCAGCAAGCGTGCAAAGACAGCTGGGCTCATAGGCATGTTATAACCTGTATAATGAGATACTCAAAGGTTTCAGCACACTAAGGCCATACCATGGATTATTATTTAATAATACTTTCGTATGATACAATACCCAATATGTTGCCTCACTGTCAACAAGTTATGCATCTTTAAACAAAGAGGACACTACAGTATGTCGTGCAGGAAGGTGCCTGGATAGGGTGTAGATGTTTGCATGAAAACAGCTGAAAAATCTCTCCGACTGCTCACTTCATTGGCTACCGTCACGTTGAATGATACTAAAAGGCAAATTTTTAAAAAGTTGTCTCCATGCATTAGCCGTTTCAACAAAACTTGTGTAACATAGCTTCTTTGAAACTGTGGAATAGGGCTGCAAGCTCACTTGTGCATGTCAAGCCGTGGGATGGCCATCTCGCTTGCCTTAACCAACATTGCTGTCAGTATTACTGGAGTTTCGTGAAGTTACGTTGGTCTAAGCGATCACAAAAGGAAAGCATTATCTGAAAAGGTGTCTGCTGCCAGAAGCAGGCCCATTCACAAATTTCAGATGTCACAGCTACTTTTCGTCGCTTGATCAATGGTTGCATGCTAAAGGCAACACACACAGGTATAGCCGTTTTAGAATGCAATTTTCCATGCACAGAGTATCTGACACTGCTGAAGAGTGGCCCTATGTTATCTGAATTACAAATTCCATTTACTTAGGACATGCAATGCATCTATCTCCTTGATAAAAACAGTCAACTAGTGGCGATCCGAACTCTTAGTTCAAATGCTGAATTACAAACAAATCAAGGTGTTTCACGACAGTTTGCTGTTGGGACATGGCATTAAGAATGAAAACAGCGCGAAATACAAGGGACAATTTTTGCTTGGCCTACTGTATTCTTTAAAATTTAAGCTGCTCAATTCAAGTAAGGGTTTCAGTTAATTCAATTATTTTGGCTTTTTTATAGAAGAGAACCAGAACCTGCAAATTTAGGCATGTTCCTGAATCATTAATATTGCATACACGTGTTTGACATTTAAGCAGCTGTGTAGGTTTGCTTGAGCCAACAAATATAGATGCCACTCTGACAGATATGAGGACGTCTCTCTCTCTTCTCTGCACTATGGAACCCAGCTGTACTGTCTTTACGTCTGCTCATATAGTAACTCATAATTGTTTTCTAGCATATTTCATTTAACTTTGGGGAATACATGCAAAATTTAGCAGTTCTATCTAGAAGTTGTAATCACTGTGATTCAGCTGCACTTTGCCGTCATCTTGTGACGTGAAAATGTGCTTCATTTTGTTCCCTTGATTGTTAATGTCTCTCTAACCTTTTATGCAAGCTTAGAGGTCCCCTCATCAGCTTTGGCATTGCAAAATGACAAGCACGGTGGGCACATCTTAAAATGACCATCACGTCTGCTAAGTGTTACCCTGACTCATGATTATCAGTGTGTCCAGAAAGACGAGACCAAGAATAAGAAAATAGCACTTGTCCAATGTTTTCACATTCTTGGTCTCGTCTTTTCGTGCACTGATCATCGTGGGCGCTTTCCATTCGCCAAATCTGCAATCCTCTTGCATTAAAACAATGCATGCCAATGGAGCAGCTGAAGATTCAAACAAACGCCTATGAGCCATTCATCTCCAATGAGCCACTCTATTTGACAGCACAGAAAACACCGCTGACACCACCTCTGCCTCACACATCAAATGCAGTGCACGAATAGCAAAGAGCAACATGGGGGTTTCCGTAAGATGCAGGACGTGCAAAACTGCCAGTCGAAATGTGTTGCACAGCAACAATGGAAAGTGCTCTGAACATTGTATGGGCCCTCGGTTCTAATGCAAGAGAAGGCATTGGAGGAATATCGCTTGCAGGCATTGGTCGAGTGAGAGAGGGTTTCTGCTGTGGAGAGGGTTGCACACCTCCTTTAATGATTGTATAACACTTAATTTGCTTCTGTCTCCGCTAACACTGACTCCTTTTTCTATAATTCTTGTAGTAGAACACTCCCTAGATGGCGCTTTACAACTTCCAGTGTAAAACAAGAACTTCTGACGGGTCCTGGCAGAAGGGCCTTTAAACAAATGGCCCACATACGGACACTTCACCAAACACAAGTTTGATTATATAGTAAACATTGTCACAATCCAAAGCACGACATCACATTGCAGGCAAACCTTAGCCAAGAGTGACAAAAATAACACAGTAGAAACAGGGTCGCAAACAAATATGGGGCCAGCAACACTACACCCAGCTTAATGTGCAGTGGCATAGATAAACTGCAGTTTAGACAAGTAACTTTCTGTAGACTAGCCCCAAATTATTCAACATTCATTCCGGCAGAACTAATGCCAAGTTTGCCGCAACTGCAATAATTATGGCCATCAGCTCACTTGTGCTCATCGACACAATGAATACAGCCTTTTCACTTTCCTACATCAAAAATGGCGACAGCATTGCCACATCTCCATGTCACATTTTGCAGACTGTTGGTTGCTCCTGGTGGTTTATAAGCAAAAGAACAGTCATGCACAGCTGGAAACTTTACTCATAGAACTTTATTAAACTGCTGAAACTACACCAGCAATAGGCAATTTAGAAGATTAAAGGTGCTGATCACACTTTGTCAACACAATGATGAACATGTAAAGCACTAATGTGGTAACAAAACTGGTGCAAGTTATAAAGAAATTAAAGTTGTAATGAAAAGTACGAGCTAGACATGAAATCTATGTGGAGCATACAGTGACTAATAAGAGAAAAAGAAATGTGGTTTTACCACTTTAC
The DNA here is from genome assembly GCF_013339745.2 of Dermacentor silvarum. NCBI lineage: Eukaryota > Metazoa > Arthropoda > Arachnida > Ixodida > Ixodidae > Dermacentor > Dermacentor silvarum. The sequence goes on along the minus strand of NC_051163.1, from coordinate 61,083,381 downwards.
CTCAAATCTGACCATGTCATTTCTTCCACGTCTTTTTTCTTTTCTTTTTTAACTGCCAAAAGGTTAAATCATTTTGAGCACATTTCAAATATGTGAAATATCCCTCCTAATGACTCCATCATTCTCAACAAGCTCCACCCTGCAATGTCTTGCCCACAACTTTTCTGACAAGCACACTGGAACAAGAACACTCAAACATAGGAGATAAACAATAAAGCTAAACAAACAAACATGGTATGCAATTATATATAACTCAGAATGTGCTGCATCCAGAATATCGGGGACCAAATACTTCACTTATTTTAGCAAAGTGATATTAATGCCAAAGGCTTATCATCCTGATACAACCGCAAAATTAAATGCTCACACAGGCATGTCTAATCTTTAAAGATGGCTTTGTGCCTGCCTCCCCGCCTCATTATAAATGACCATCCAGATTCTTACACACTGTGGTCGCTGTTTGACTGTAAAATGCAATGTCGAACAGGTATTACGTTTACCTGAAAATCTGGGTGCTATACAAATAGCACAAACAGTGCTATTTGTTTTTCTTTTTCTGTTCTAAATCTGTTCATAAAGCGGTCAGAAATGTCTCAACAAGACCAGCACGCATTCCAGAAATAGCGGTAATTTTCAATCACTGTGGGAAATATTGGTACGCGACTAGAACCTAGTGCACCATCTTACACTGGAACAATATTGCTTCTTGCAATATCAACAACTCAGCTTTCTGCAGAAACAAACTAACAAGAATGGAAAAAGAACACCTGCACGAGACTACAGTTCTTTACAGTTCTCTTCATCGAACAGAAGAATGGCAGTGCGGAAGGGTATATCAGGGGTGGCTATTCCGGATGTGAGTTGTGAGGAAATTCTTCGCTGAAAATTTCATCTTGCAGTGAGGGCACTGGAACACTTTCTTCTGGTTGTGCTCATTAATGTGCCACAGTAAATTGCCCTCATAGACAAATGCTTCTGGGCACTGTGGGCACTGAAACAATTTTTTCTGCTCTGCTGAGGTTCGACGGAGCCTTTGAGAATACCCTGTGCCTTGCGGTGTTTGCGCTGGCGCTGTGATGACCTTGACAGGAAGGCCCAAGAGGGCAGACCTTCGTTTTTTGGGCTTGGACTGCCCACTTCTGTCAGGGAGCTTTTGCTTAGTCACGGAACTCGTCTTGTCATGCTTCTTCACCCGCAGACCTGTGTCCTCAGCAGAGCCGACAACAATACCAGTGCCGGTCGCTCCTTCCTCAGATTGCCCGGTGATTTCACAAAGCTGCAAAGAATGCTCGATAGTGTCCTTTGAGGGCTGTGTGCGCGGTAGCTTAATGTGCTTTGTCGGGAGACGATAAAGCTCCGGTGCTGGGAAACCTTGGGATGTAGCCTTGGGTTGGCAGATGGTGTCGCAAACCGACAGCTCTTCTTGAGAAGGGTTTTCGAACTGGATATCAGGGCCATTTCCAGAGGTAACAGGTGACATCTCGTGTTCAGTCTTGATGTGATCTGCCAGAATCTGCTGCGGTGGCTGCGATTTGGTTAAACCTAGTTGAAGCATGAAAACAATGTTGCTAGTGTCTGGATTCCTCTCATCACTCGCACCAGGTGCTGTTGTGGTAGTGGTCCAGACGTCTTCTACCTGTTCTTGAGAATCTGTGCAAAATGTGACAGGTGCTCCACTGCCTGGCACCAACCCTGTGAATCAAAACAAAGTTTATGTCATCAGTTAATGCATACCAACTGAACCATGCAAGACTAAAGTTACAACAGGACACTAACAGGAAAGCTAATGGATTGGTAGATTACACATGCCGGAATTTCAAACAGCTCGCTCTTATCATAAGTGGAAGCTTGGTGAGCTACAAAGGGTGCTAAATTAGAGGTGGCAATGCCACCTTGACAATCTCTTGCCACTAGCTGCCTCCTCACTTAGTCATGAATTTTTAAAATGCCTGCTTGGGAATATTTAAGTGTTCACCAATAAAGGAAGATTACATTGTGTTAAGTAAGCTTTGAATCAGTTTGCCTCTGTTTGGTAACTTTGCCTAGCTGCGCAAAAAATGGCTCAAATCATCAGAACTGCTGTGAAATTTGTGACGTTGTAATGGCATCATGCGTGCGCCAACTTTGGCACCAGATTTTGAAGGAGGATAGTTTTTGCAGAGAAATGCAAATAAAGTTTTGAAGCAACACTCTACCAGTCTAAACTGCTTCATTGCATGTCTTCCGTGTCCTTCTAAAATGAGAAAAGATGTCTTTTGCTAGCTGGTATGCAAATGAAGTAGTCATCTTGAATAACTCCCTAAAGATTCACGAAATGGGGTCTGGAAGCCACCATGGCATAATGGCATTGTGTTATTTTTAGAACTACATAAACAGTGAATTACTAAAGAAACCCAGTCAAATTCAGGCAATGAGTTGAACTAGCATCATAATTTTTGTAATAATTGCCAAGCAGGGCCAAAAAGCTAAAAAATGACAATTATTAGGCAACCGTAACACTTCAATGAGTTCTGCATGACTCAACATACCACATCCTTACCTTAATATAAGAAAAAGATACAATATTTTACATACAGAGACAGTGTTGGTTCATGTGCAAGTCTATGAAATGCAATCACAAATACTGGCACTAGTATCACCTCATACATTATACTGCAGTTAGTCAAAAATAATGGAACCTAGTATTGGTAGAATGTTGATCAAACTCATTTTCAATTTCATTCGAGGAACACAGGTAACAAAGCCGGCGCAGTTTGTAAAACAGAAGAGGCTTAGTTGCGTTGCTTGCACAATGTTCATGCACAATGAAAGAAGAATTACATGTTCGACACATAACTTATACTGTTCTGGGTAATGTATGCAAGCTCAGGGAGTTTCACATGCAATATATGAATAACTTCAAGCATTTAGTTAAAGTATTTCTATTGCTGTACATGCAGACAGGCATATTGCCTGCACATAATGATTAGCCACCACCTCATAACCAATAAACAGCAGTCGCATGGGCACGGAGCACACGTGGGATAAATATGTTCTGGCTAAATCAGAGGAAGCAGGAATGGATTGTTGAATAGATTACAATTCTCTCACAATAAAATTTGCATGTCACTGCTGTTTATGTTGACAGAGGTGGCTGCAGAAATATTTGCTCTACTTTAAATTTAAGCTTCCTTTGCCTTTTTTATCCACTTTGCAGGTGCTGAGGCAAGAAGTGAATAAAATTATTCTATTTGCATAATTTTGTGTTAACATTTCCGTCACAAGCATTACGTTTGCACAACATTTGTGCAAACATCAAAAAGCCGAACTTTTGTGCAATGCGGTGTGATGTTGTAACTTCTTTCATTTTTACATCCCCATTATCTTATTTCTGGAGAGTCATTACTGCAACAATCAGGAGATTAAAAGATATTCTGCAATTCTGCTTGGTGATGATTTAAATGACAGTCACTTTCTTCACAGTGGATTATGAAATTCTGTTGCCTATTGGAAATGCAAGTTCCGGCAACTTGTTTCTAGCAATGTCAAATGTGTTGTGTGTGCCGTGGATTGTACCAAAGAAGGTGCTGTGAAAAACAAAATGCTGCATTGCTCCCGAGGAGAGCTGCACAGCTAGGGCCCTTTAGGAGGCTTACGGCAAATGGCAAACACAATTTGACCTGCATGAATGGAACAGATTATGTCACAATCAGGAATGACCGAAAAACAAAACAAACTACATTCTATTGTTGGCAAATGCTAAAACTATTTTTTTTTTTGCAAAACAACTTGAGGCCTACTTTTTTTCTTTTTTTTGCTGCGCTGCAATTGATGAGACCTGTTGCTAAAGGTTTAAAAGCTTTTCATTATTAGAATTCAAAACATAAATAGTCATGTGTTACACAGGCTAGTCTGATTCTACCTTTTTTTTCAACAGCAAGATAGAGCTTTACAATCAAGAAGCATATTAACATGAATACAGTAGGCAAAGCAACTACAAAAAAGAAAAATGTACAGAGCTAAGAAGCAGGCTGCATCTGACATTACTGGCATTGATGAACTTCATAGCATTGCAGCTGCAATGTTTACAAGTAAATTTTTAAATGGTGCACACAAATATGAGACTGCATGAAATATCGTTATGTAAACTGTCAGCAATGAAAGAAAACACACAAAGCAGCACACAAAAATACAATCAGCAGAAGCTCTCAGCCCAACTTCATAGTTTTAGCAGTATGAATTCAGCTACTGCAGCAACAAAGTGCTCACAACTAAGTATATGCAAATTGGAAACATGAAAGCTCTAAATTGGGGCTCAATACAATAAAGAAGCATACCACCAAGGTTAGCCAAACACATATCAAAGCACCTTTCTATGTGTAAGTTCACAACACAAGGTTATCAAATGTCACATCTCTTACACTTGACAATCTCTCTGACTACCACATGCATTTCATAAAAGGTTAAGGTGACTAAACAAAACATTTTTTTATCCCATTTGGCTTGGGAGTAATAAGACTGCAACACTGTCACAACAGTCTTTTGCTTCCACTATTCAGTCACTGCACTAGAACTGCCATGGTTGAGTCAACACACAGGAATGCTGGGGTGCGTTCATTCCTAACCAGCTTTAGAAGTGGACAACCTGAAAAATATGGAGAAATAACCAGTTTAGCTTTCAATATCAAAACGCTCACAAAGAGTCCAGACCATGCAAACCACAATCGCACAGACATTTTATAATGCCAGTGTTACAATTACGAAAAACATGCAAGGAACTTATATAAGTGGGTAGCCAAAGGAGGCAGTCGTGCAATGAAGTGACATGTTGCATCCTCTCCGACCTAACAGGTAAAGCAAGAGTTTTTTTAAAGGGGCCATGGAATGGTTGTCCAATTATTTTCAGTACACCATTGTAACCAAGAGTAGAGGGGTGCCAATATGGTTACACACACACAAGAGAACTAGGTGCCTGGCACACAATTTAACCGGACATTTTAAATTGAAAATCATGACTCTAAGTGCCTCCCAGCGACAGCGACTGCCATTTTGGCATGGCTTGTGTGACCTCAAAAAATGTGAGACTGCCGCTGTGTCGTTTGCTCCAAAACATTCCAAAACAATGTGCACGCCTTGCCGGACTCCCCTTGCCCGGCACAGTCTGGCATTCAACAGCGCAGAAGGGAATTTATGTTGCATTGTGTCAAGAACTCTTTTACTCGTGCGATAAATACGGCACAAACCAGAGAATGCCTGCATTAACCATTTCGGGCTGACTTTTGAGATGCACGTGCGAAAACGAAACCCCACGCATACTGCGCACATCAACCATGCCGAATGAACTTCATCTTGTAATTCGTCAGTGTTGCGAGACTGCTGTACGACCCAACTGCAATACAAGAAAATTTTACAAAAAATTTCTACCGCACCGAATGCATTCACATTTCGCCAGCTTGCTGTGGGATGCGTATGGTTTAATGTGCGAACACCTAACTGAAGCACCAAAATTAAGTGTCACGGCCCCTTTAACTGGGCCATGCAAGGTTATTAAGACTGTGTAGAACTGCAAAATGCTATTTCTAAACTAGTCTGTGCCTTTTCACCAATGGCATGGTAAAACACACACCAAGCAGCTATCAGTCAAGAACTGTGCCCAGTATTGTGTGTCTAATCTTCATGACCACACAGCACATGCTACTGCCCATTGTTGGTGACAGCTTAAGAATGCAGTGGCAAATATGCCACTGTCCAACACAAAGAGAGTTCATACCAGGTGCCTTTTTTTAGGCTATACAGAATTTTAGAAAATTGCCTGTCCCAGATAACACAATTCTAGTCCTTGAGCAGAATTACTCGAAGAGGTGGACATTCCTTACACAAGAAATTGAAATACATAACTGACTATTTGACAAAGTTTCAAAAATTTGGTTTAACTAATTATTTTATGACAGATATTGCAACTCACAAATTATAGATAGTGTATCCGCAAGGCTTGCAACAAATTCCCAGGAGTATATATTGGACAGGAATCACCATGCAAATGAGCAGTGTTTTGCGATTCTAAAGCAGCCCTTCAAAGCCTGCAGGTGGCACTGTTCCAGTGAGATTAGGAATACTTCATTTCAAACCCAACAGAAATCGACAGTTGCACTGTTGGAAAAGGACATCTCATTTTCCAGTGGCTACCTGGTCACTGCGGCATTTTTGTCAGCCACCTTGCTGATGAAGCTGCCAGATCAGCCTATTATAACACACAGGCCATGCTCATGGCCTGTGTGCTTGAAGATTCTGGGCACGAGTGCTAACGCTTTTTCTAGACTTGCATTGGAAGCCTTTTTTATTAAACAGAACAGAGATCGTTGTATAATTGAGTCATCGATTGCATTTCTCAACTCGGAATTCGACTTCTCGCGCAAGCCGCCTTTGACCTACACATTTCTACCTGCTATGTTTCCGTATTGTGATTGTGCGCATGAATGACAAGGTGATATATTTGTGAAACCCTTCCTGCTTTTAAACAGTTGTGAGTGTAGCGCTTGTCTTTGCCTCTTTCTTCCCGTGCGAATTCTCTTTCTGTCTGCGCTTATTTTCGCTCATACCACTATCAAGAACGGACACAGCTAGGGAACTTCAATGAACTACTCATGGCATGCTGGCTCTTTGCAAGACACTGGAGTATTGTCTTGCAACCATTGTTTGTGCATACTTGATCCACTACTGCAACTGTGATTACCATCAAACCTCTCCTGTTGTGGCACTACACTGCTGTGCTGCCTACGACTGGGTGTAGCTTTCACCAATTCATACTCCTTCCTCAGTGGAATGGCCGACTCACCCATAAGTGACCTATATATGAACTTTGAGGAGACCATTGAACCCCTCTCCTGCCACTGCACTTGCTTTGACATCCAATGTCAGCCTTTTAGGAACGCACCTAGCCAATTGGACGGTCGACCCTTTACGCAGGCAAAGATCCTGGGTGCTTGACCTCATCCATCATCAACCCAGAAAACTATGTGCGCTCATATGACCTCTAAAATCGACGAAAGACAAAACACTTATATTAACATCTTGCGTCTACTACTGTGTGTTTCTGCTTCCTTCTTTTAATCACCCATGCTTTCTCCACCTTGCAGGTTATCACACCAGACGTCCTTCTGGTGAACCCCCCCCCCTCCTTGACTTTCCGTTTTTTTCACCCTCTCTCTGAGGATGACATCAGTTTTAAGACATTAGTTCCCAAAGCATGCGATGAAATACATTGGCAGTCCAGTTACTGTTTGTGCTTCAATGCAGAAAACGGTTCTTTATTATAAAGTAAGAGGAACAACAGTGCATTTTTACCAAAAGCTTGAGGGTGCATACCTCGAAACCGGTTCCATCCTTGTAATTATTTCCAACTGAATATGCCTCACAAACAGCTACAATTTGTAAACTGCAATACGTGTCAATGCAAGCCCTGCAAATGCACGCAGCACTATGACAGCATTGCATGTGCCTTCTCTGTGTGCGGTGAAAGTGAAGGTGTGCCAACGGATGTACAACCATAGTCAACGTTGCCCGCACTAGGGGATCAAGGAGCTGTTGCTATAACAATGTTGCTGTTTGGACCACTAGTCGCAGTGTGCCTTTGCAAAAGACACACGAATTGCACCCCGCTTTTTCCTTTGCGGTCGGGGTCTCTCCTAAGCTTTCCTTCCCTTACGGTTCGAAGTACGTAAAATTAAGTGGGGTGTGGCTTCCACATATGACTCGTAATGTACATTTTATTTCAGAACTGAGACATAAAGTACAGTTGCAATGACCTGTTGCAAATACTGCTGTGCGACTACCACTTTATCAGTGTTGTGAATCAAGCAAAAAGAACATCAGCTGTCTGAATATACTGTAAACGAAACAGAGAGGGCATGAAAGGGTGGCCCTTAAGAGCAATGAATGGTGACCTTTCAAATGAACTGCATGCAAGTCATACAGCCCCCAAACACCGTGTAATCTTTTTTGGATAATTTGATAATTACAGTGACTGACTTTATATTACATTAATGAAATGCTTGTTTCAGTTCCTGAGTGAAGTTACAGTAGCTGCATTCTATTTGGCACATTCGTGTTAGAAGTCAGGCATTACAAACTTCTTTGGTGAGGTCACTGTGAGCTCCGCCTGCATTTATGGTTCAATGACGTGCCATTCAGCTTGCTCATTCATGTACACTTTTCAGTTATTTCCATGTTACTGTGGATTGCTCAGAACGTAATTTGATGAAAAAAAAAGTATATCAGAAATTTTAAATGGCAGATATTCCGCCTGATGACTGAATTTTAACAGCAGAAAACTGAATTCGCTATATGAAATTTTCAAATATTTGCACACAGAAACACAGTTAACAAATGGCCGAGTGGGCCAACTATTTATGTAAGACAGTGAAAATCAGAGTCGCAGCTGCCTTGCAAGCTCCAATGGCGTTGTCAATATTACTACGTTGCATGCAAATAAACAATGGCACACTGTTCAGCTTTATTTATGTGCGGACAGAATCTCCATATACCTATTTGGTTAATCCTTACTGAAAAGCAACAATGGCGAAGAGACGGCAGTTTGGAGCTGAAATTTAAACGCCGAGATTAAAATCTCGATTTCTCAAAAAGGCATTGTGTCGTTTTTACCGAGAATAACTGCCAAACACGATATTATCATTCGCATGGAATTACCTAAAACTGTACTACAGGAAGTTTAAGGTACAATATATGTTTCTTCTGCTCATTACATACTACTAAGTACAGCCGCGAATTCTACGATATGCTTCTAGCAGCAGTATTGCTGCGCCTGAACTGAGTCATGAACCGCACACAACTACGCGAAAGTTTAGTCAGGAGCAGTTTAGCCTAACGTTTCCTTTTTCGTTTCCTTCAGGCTGTCGCAACGGGGAAACTTGTGACGTCAACGTCGCGGTGACAGCCTCACCTTACGCATTAAACAGTTTCTGCGGGCAAGGTGACAGTGTGCTGACAATGTGCTCGCTGTTATTTGAAAACATCGTTATCGCGTCAGCGAAAGCTGCATGCCAGTTTTATAAAGCGCGCGCATTTCGATCTCCGAGCATTATCAAGGAGCGCACACGAAGTGCAAACCACCGCTTTTGATACTCATATATGAGTCAGTAATGACTTCACTACAGTACTCACATTATATGGACAGTGCGCTGGCCATTTATCGCCCGGCATTTCTTTAGAAAGCTTCGCGCGCAAGCACAGTCAAGGATGTAACATGCCACTTCAGCGTCAGCGCCGACTAAAACCGAGCACGGGATGCATCACAGAAACGGTTCAACGACAGACTCGCAACCATAAGCACAACACTGCCGACATACAACGAACATTCAAAGCACCAAATTCGCACAAGCACTCTATAAATGGGTAAGCCGCATTCGACACAGTTTGCATCAGTTGAGTTGCACTGCAGAGAAGTGAAAAATGTAACAATGCAATGCACAGCAGCGCGCCCAACGCTAGTTGAGCGGCGCTCAAGAAGCCCGTTTTTGGAGAAGTGCTGAAAGCGGCCACCGTGCTTTCCTAGCGCTGTCATCGCTAACGATGACAGCGCTAGGCAGGGACTAGTCAGTGCAGTGGCTCCACTGGCACAAAGCGAGTGGGAAAGGGCAGAGAAGAGGGTTCCTAGTAGCACGTCGACAGGTCCTGATGGTTGGCCCTGAGCCGTGCTCCCTCAAGGGCTGCAGAAGATAGCGCCAACCCCTTCCTTTCCAAATGAACCACTTAGTAGTCCTGATGGCATCCCAATTATGTTGATAAAGACATTGGGCCCAAAATCTAAGAAAGCATTAAGAGAGGCAGTGAGCAAAATGATAATGGACGGTAAAGCCCCCGACGGGTGGAAACTGAGCAGGATGAGCAAGGGAAAGGGGGACAAAGCCGACATAAACAACTACCGTCCCATAACAGTGACGTCAGTGGTTTACAGGGTGGTGATGCAGATTATAAAGGACAGACTGCAGGCATGGGTGGAGAGCGAGGAGGTGCTGGGGGAACTACAAAATGGGTTCCGAAAACAAAGAAGGTTAGAAGATAATCTGTTCTCATTGACACAGTGTATTGAAATAGCAGAAAAGGAACACAGGCCCCTATGGCTTGCCTTTCTGGATATCAAGGGAGCCTATGACAGTGTAATCCAAAAGGATTTGTGGGACATACTGGGCACTCTAGAGGTGGAAGATGGAGTAAGAAATCTTTTAAAAGATATCTATAAAAGTAACAAGGTGCTTATAAAATGGGAAAACAAGGTATCTGGGCCTATAGAGATACAGCAGGGGCTTAGGCAGGGGTGCCCTCTGTCACCTCTGTTGTTCATGCTGTATTTACAAGGATTAGAGAAAAAATTAGAGAGGAGCGGACTTGGCTTCAACCTTTCCTATTTCAAGCAAGGAGAATGGATTAAACAGTCATTACCAGGACTGATGTATGCAGATGACATTGTACTTATGGCTGACAGCAAGGAAGACTTGCAGAGATTAATGGACATCTGTGGTAAAGAGGGAGATAGCTTAGGTTTGAAGTTTAGTAAAAAAAATCGGCAGTCATGACTTTTAATGATAATCAGGGCAGCGAGCATAGGATACAGGAGGTTACGCTGGAGGTGGTGGATAAGTACAAATATCTTGGAGTGTGGATAAACAATGGGGCTGAGTACCTAACGGAATATGAAAAATATGTGACGGCTAAAGGTAGCAGAAATGCAGCTGTGATGAAAAATAGGGCACTGTGGAATTACAATAGGTACGAAGTGGTGAGAGGGATTTGGAAAGGGGTGATGGTCCCTAGTTTGACTTTCGGCAATGCGGTCCTGTGCATGAGATCAGAGGTTCGAGCAAGGTTGGAAGTTAAGCAGCGAGGGGTAGGTAGACTGGCTCTGGGAGCACACGGAAATACACCAAATCAGGGGGTACAGGGTGACATGGGATGGACGTCATTCGAGGGCAGGGAAGCTGCAGCAGCAAGATAGAATTTGAGGAGCGATTGAGAGAAATGGCAGAAAAGCGGTGGGCAAGGAGAGTTTTCAGTTATTTGTACATGAGGAATGTTGATACAAAATAGAGGAAGCTGACCAGAAAACTGTCAATCAAATATTTGGACTGCAGGAAACAGCTTAACCGCTGTTTCCTGCAAACCAGGAAACAGCGGTTAAGAAAAAGGTTAAGGAAACAGAGAGGGGTCTGTGGAAAACGGGGATGCAGACGAAATCAGCACTGGGAACATACCGAACTTTCAAGCAAGAAATTGCCAAAGAAAATATCTACGATAATTCTAGGGGAAGCTCTTTGTTGTTTGAAGCCAGGACGGGAGTATTGCGGACAAGATGTACCGAGTCAAGTACCAAGGTGCAGGGGTGCTGTGCGTGTGGAGAAGAAGAGGAAACGGCTGAACACCTCATACTTTTCTGTAAAGGGCTTAACCCTACAGTGCAAGGCAACGGGGCTGATTTTTTCAAAGCATTGGGGTTTAGGGACAGTGAAGGCAAAATAGACTTTAAGCGGGTAGAAATAACCAAACAGAGGTTATCTGATTGGTGGATAAAATCAAGGCAGGGGTGAAATTTCACCCACCACAAAGTACAAATTGTGTTAATAGTCATGGCTAGGTGGCGTATGCCACCGCCCGATTTAAAGGGTTCAGCCTCATCCATCCATCCATCCATACAACGCAAAGTAAAAAAAAAAAAGTGTTTTTGTCCTGCAGGAATTTGGGAACGGAAACGAATGAAATATCGATGAGAGAATAAACTGACAGCGCTAAAACACTCGGTCGCGCAAAGCTTAGGCACAGCGAAGCTTACTGGCTGCTACTGCTAGGTAAGAACTTGGTATGAACCAATATGAACTTACTACGCATGTAGGAAGGTCTCGAGCGATCATTTTCGGAGGTACCATTCCTTTCGCGACATTTCGCGTGACTAGCGCTGGACGCGTGCGCGTCTACGAGCGACAGCGCTCCTGGCTAAAGAAAGCAAAAAAAAAAAAAAAAAAAATCACAGCATATCCACGAGGTGAATGATGGTGAGGTGGGCGAAGCTCCGGAGCTTATGGGTGATACCGTTAATCTTCCGAGAAGTTCGCCCGATAAAATGAGGATTTATTGGCATCCCCTTTGAAACGGGGCGGCGACAAATAGTCACCTAGCCTGCTTGATTTAATCAGGTATACTATACATGTTCTTTATCTAGCATTTTTGTATACCTCTCATTATTTTTATTTTTCAAAAATTTACCTTGTACCACTGCCTATGATTTTAAGAGATCAGGTCGTATCCATTTTTTCCCTGCTTTTTTCCCACCAGTACTCTAATCGTCTCTTGCTGATCTCTACGGCTGATCTGTTTATGTTTCCTTCCACTTTAAACCCAAGCGCTTCTGGGAGTTGCACGTTACCTACGGTTCTCACTGGGTGGATCCCGTCGCATTCCATTAGGATGTGCTGAGTGGTCTCTGGATCTTTACTGCAGCATACACATGTCTCATCTAGTTCCTAATATTTGTTCCGATATGTTTTCGTCCTTAGGCAACCGGCTCGAGCCTCAAATAGCAAGGCACTGCCCTTTGTGTTATCGTACAGATTTTCCCTTCTAATTTCTTTCTTCTCATTCTTGTAAATCTCCATTGTCCTTTTTGTTTCCATTCTTTGCATCCAATTCACGGTATCTATTTCTCTCACTTTCTTCCTGATGACCCCTGGTTGCCTATTTACAGTTTCGATTATCCTGTACTTGGTTGCCAACTTCCTTGACCTCTTCCTCCATTCTGTGTCCACGCTTTTCATGTAGAGATACTTGTGCACTTTAGCCGCCCATTTATTTTCATCCATGTTCCTGAGCCTTTCTTCAAAACTAATTTTGCTTTGTGCTTCTCTGACTTCGAAAGAGGCCCAACCCATGTCACCATGCACTGCCTCATTTGTCGTATTACCGTGTGCTCCCAAAGCCAACCGGCCTACTGATCTTTGGTTAACTTCCAAACCCGCCAATATATCCGATTTTAAGCATATAATGGCATTTGCGAATGTTAGCGCTGGCACCATTACTCCTTTCCAGATTCCACGCACCACCTCATACTTATTGTGGCCTCACAGTGCTCTGTGTTTCATTATTGCTGCATTCCACTTCCCCTTTATTTTCAGATCATCTTGGTGGTTGCTTGAGTAATTCTCTCCTTCGTTTATGTCTACGCCGAGGTACTTATATTGCTTCACTATGGGTATTACTTGCTGTTGAATTGACACCACGAAGTTACTCGCGTGTTCATTAAAGATCATAATCCCTGATTTCTCTGTGCTAAACTTAAGGCCTAGATTTGTCGCTGCGTTCCCACAGATATTCGCAAGTATCTGTAAATCTTTTTTATTGTCCGCTAGTAGCACAATGTCGTCTGCGTACATCAGTCCGGGGACCTTCTGTTGCACCATTTGTCCATTACGCATGTAGGATAAATCAAAACCTAATTCGCTGTTTTCCAGTCGTCTTTCTATGCCCTTGACGTAAAGCGTGAACAACAATGGTGACAGAGGGCATCCTTGCTTCAATCCTTGGTGAATTCCCACCATTTCATTTCCTTTTCGGCCTTCCCATGCCACTTGTACTTGGTTGTCTCGATATATCTCCCTCAGCAGCTCCACGAAATCGTCATCTATGCCTTCGTATTGAAGAATATCCCACAACAATTCCCTGTCTACGTTGTCATAAGCTCCTTTAATATCTAGAAATGCTATCCATAAAGGTCTTTTCTGAGCTACTGAAATCTCTATGCACGGAGTTAGTACAAACATATTGTCTTCTAAGCGTCTGCCTGGCCTGAACCCATTCTGTAGTTCCCCCAATTCACCGTTTTCCTCCACCCACTTCGACAGTTCTAATTTTATGGCTTGCATTGCCATTCTATATATCACCGACGTTACTGTAACTGGACTGTACGAGCTCGTCTTATCCTTATCTCCTTTGCCTTTGTAGATGAGATTCATCTTGCTTTCACGCCATCCAACGGGAATATTCTTTGTTTTAATTACTTGCTCTATGGCATTAGTCAGCAGTGCCTTGCTTTTTGGACCGAGGTTTTTGATTAGCTGTATTGGGATTTCATCGGGTCCTGCTGCCGTGTTGTTAGGGACATTTTCTGCTGCCGTTTTCTAATAAAAGCTTTCTATGCTAAATTTTGATCTCTCAGGCCTCTCTGTTGTTGCTGGATCTGTTGTCTGACCTACGCTTTTTCTCGTGCCGAAGTTATGCCTGATAACGTCTGTGATGTACCGCAGCGCATCATCGCCTTCATAGATGTTACCGTCTTCATCCCTTATAGCCGTTTGCGAGTTTCTAGTTGGAGCTCCGAGTGCTTTTATATGGTTCCAGAATCTTTTTGGGGCGCCTTTGTCTCTTTTGTGAATGTTATGCACCCAACGTTCACTTGCGCATTTAATTTTCTCTTGCACGAGCTCACTCGCAACCCTTTTCTTTTCTCGGTATGTATTCCATCTAAGGAGCACCTCTTCTTCTTGTAATCCCAACTTTTTGGCTTCTCGATGAACCCTAGATGCCTCTTTACGCTCTTCTATAGCTTGTTTAATTTCCTTGTTCCACCACTTACGTGGTTTCCTCTTTCCAATACAACAATTGTTTTGCCGTGTCCGCCTTATTTCATGCTGCATAACCTCCACCAGTTCCTTATATTCCCAGACTGCTGTAGGAAAAGCCTCAATTTTCTTCTCTATGTTGTTTGCGATCTCTGTTATTTGCTCGTCATTCATTTTTAAAAACTCTGAGGCTATTGGTTCATGTTCTGCGCTGGTATCTCGCCCAAACTTTAATGCTAAACGTCTATGATCGCTTCCCAGGCTATTTTTTCCATTTTCGTCTATTATCATTTGGTCTAGTTGTTCGTAGACCATTTCTGAGATAAGGCGTAGTCGGTACATGACTGCCTGTTTCCGCATTGCCATGTTACCTGCCCATGACACTTATTCTCACTGTTAACTACTATAAGGTTCTGTTCATCACACAAATCCAGCACTAGAGAGCCGTTGAAATCATATGTACTTCTATGAGACAGCGCCATCTATTGCCTTATACGGGAGATACTGCCGTTTACTGCCGGGAGATACGCCGGACAACGGAGACGTGACAAGGTTAGACTAAGAGGAGCTACGCCCCTAAAAAAATATCTAGGGACTTTACTCCTGGCATGCCACAAACGCGGGCAGGCTAACCAAGTTTGGTACAGTGCCAAGAACACTGTCGCTTGCAGACGCCGAACGCGTTGGCGACACTTCGCGTGACTAGCGCTGGACGCGTCGGCGCCTACGAGCGATAGCGTTCCTGGCATGCCACAAACACAGGCAGGCTAACCAAGGTTGGCACAGTGCCAAGAACGCTTCTGCTTGCCGACGCCGAACGCGCTGGAGGCTAGCCGCTCGATATCAATCGGCCAGCTTCGCTGTGTTACAGTGTACTAGACTGTAGCTGTGTCTTGAGCTTTGCGCGGCCTAGTGCAAGCTCACGCCTTTTTTTTTCTCCTAGCTCAGCGCGCCGCGGAGATAAGAGAGGCAGGTGTCGGGAAGGCATGGAGCTGGCAAGGAGGAGACCGCGTGCGCACGCGATACACGCGGTCTCCTCCTCCTCCTTTTCCGGGTTGCCATGGCTACCACGGCTACGCACCACAAATTACGGTGATTAATTTTTACAATGAGCCTGGGATCCTCTAGCGTGCACCGAAACAGACTAGTTTTGTTTTGTTTGCCAGTCTTCGGTTTCCTTGCTAGCCTTTTTAATGCGGCATCATTTTGGAGCTTGAAATGTATATGTGTGAAGTGTGGTCACGTGGTAGAGGTAGGGAGGGAGTGAGTGAGTGAAATAACTTTATTTAGGTCCAGAGAAGACGCAGGGGAGACCCCGTGTCACCCGGCTAGTCCCACGTAGGGACCGCCAAGCCGAGCTTGACTGCCCGATCGCGCGCACGCTGGACGGCCAGGGTTTAGTCGTTGAGTTCGGGGCTGCTCAAAAGCGCAGCCCACCTATCCTCGCTGAAGGCGGAGCCCATGGCTTCACACTCCCACAACACATGGTTCAATGTTGCCGTTAGTCCACAGGCAGGGCAGTCCGCACTGGGATACCTTTCAGGGTGTATAGCGTGAACAACCGCAAGGTTAGGATACGCACGAGCTTGTAAAAGTCGAAGGGTCACCGCCCGCGCCCTGCATAAGGCAGGGTGCGGGAGGGGGAATACCCGTCTTGACAGATAATAATGCTTAGTGATCTCATTATGCGTCATCAATGGTTCCCCGCGGGGTAGGGGGACTGCGGAGGCGACGCGGTCAGTGATATATAGGGAGGGCGCGCGAGAGTTATGAAGAGCGTTGACTTCAGGTATCTATGGTTGCCTTAAGGTCATAATTAAAAAGTTGATGCACTTCCTAAAAAAAAGTGCAGCATATCCAACGAGTTGGAATCTACATACAGCGAAGCTTTGTGTGGGTGCATCGACACGTACGATTACACGCACGCACAATCGCGGGCGTACACAAATTACGTGTATGACTTGCTGTTGAATTGACACCACGTAATTATTCGTCTCCACATTTAAGGTCATAATTCCCAATTTCTCTGTGTTAAACTTAAGGTGTAGATTTGTCGCTGCGTTGCCACAGATATTCGCAAGTGTCTGCAAATCTCTTGTATTGTCCGCTAGTAGCACTATGTCGTCTGCGCACGTCAGTCCAGGGACGTTCTGTTGCACCATTTGTCCATTACGCATGTAGGATAAATCAAACCCTAATTTGCTGTTTTACAGTCGTCTTTCTATGCTCTTAACATGAAGCGAGAACAACAATGAAAACAGAGGACATGCTTGCTTCAATCCTTGATGAATTCCCACCATTTCATTACCTTTTCGACCTTCCTATGCAACTTGCACTTGATTGTCTTTATTTATCTCCCTCAGCAGCTCCCCGAAATCGTCATGTATGCCTTCGTGTTTAATAATATCCCATAAGAATTCCCTGTCTACGTTGTCATAGGGTACTTTATTATCTAGAAATGCTATCGATTAAGGTCTATTCTGAGCTACTGAAATCTCTATGCACTGAGTTAGTACAAACATAATATCCTCTAAGCGTCTGCCTGGCCTGAACCCATTCTGTAGTTCCCTCAGTACATAATGTTCTCTCCACCCACTCCGACAGTTCTAATTTTATGGCTTGCGTTACCATTCTATATATCACCGACGTTGCTGTAAGTGGCCCTACGAGCTCGCTTATCCTTATCACCTTTGCCTTTGCCATAACCGTTGGACAAATAAAGTTTATTCCTATCCTATCCCATGTAGAGCCTAGATGGACTAGTGGCTCATACCCACTTTGGGAGATTGGCCAAGAACCGGCTAGTTCAACATAACAATAAGAAAGGAGAATGTGAAATACGGCAAACATAAATTTGGGAATAGGTACGTATATATGAGAATTAATAGGCAGATTAAGAACGTGATTTTAGTAGGATAAAGAAATAAATGAAAATTAAAAAATAAATAAACAGGTAATCATCGATTTTGTAAAAATATAACGGAACCTTAAGCTCTGATTTTATAGTATAAATCTTTGTGACCCTGCAATGAAATCCTGGATGGCATCAGCAACCTTCCTGTCGATGTGCCCAAGGGTCGAGGCCCCCAAAGATAGTAAATTTTGAACATTTAATTATAATCTAAGAAGTCGGAACGGTGTTTCTAAGTTTCGTTTTCGCAATTCAGCATATCTTTGACAGACAATGAGGAAATGATCTAATGTTTCACGTTGCCCGCAATAGGGACAGTTCGATGAGGGACCAGCTCTGTGTATATTTAAAAATTTAGAAATGGAATTCGGCAGCGTAGTCATCCAACCGGAATTTTCTTCGTTCTAGTCACTTCCTCTATGGCATTAGTCGGCAGTGCAAGTGGTGTAGCCGGAAATTTATTTCGGGTGGGGGGGTCTCCTCTGAAAACTAGCATTCCTCCCTTTCTCTCCACACACACACACACACACACACACACACACACACACACACACACACACACACCACACACACACACACACACACACACACACCACACACACACACACACACACACACACACACACACCACACACACACACACACACACACACACACACACACACACACACACACACACACACACACACATCTCTCTCTCTCTCTCTCTCTATATATATCATATATATATATATATATATATATATATATATATATATATATATATATATATATGAAGAAACAGCTCTTAAACCTCGACGGTTTATTTTTCAGGCCACGCGCTGAAGCGAATGACGCTGGTCATGATGATGAATATATACAGATGAAGAAGATGAAGGGGCCATATAATGCTCACACAATTACCCCCGCGCATGGAAGCGGCAAAACTGTCCGCTGGTTATGGCGGCGAACGCCGTATGAATGGCTTTAAAGGTGAAACACGCACAATCTCTGTGGCACGGCAGCGGCCGTCCAAAGGCATATAACAACGGGAGTGACACGATAGTTAACTGGCGAAGCCTGTTCCCGAACAGTGTAGGGCCCGATAAAACGGGACTGAAATTTATCGCATAGGCCAGGAGCGCGAACTGGAGTCCACAGCAACACTTCGTCTCTAGGGTGGAAGGAAACGACACGGTGGGATGCATCATAGCGAGTTTTGCGGTCTTGTTGACTGGCATCGGTGTTGAGGCGGGCGCGTTGGCGACACCGGGAAATGCGCGAAACAAACTGTTCACAGTATATATATATATATATATATATATATATATATATATATATATATATATATATATATATGACAGTTGTACACCACGCACAAACTCCTAGCACTCCACGGACAAGAACGCTTTAACAACGCAGGTGCACGTTTTTGCGTTGCCGAAACAACACGTTGCTTATACTTCTGACAAAAGTTTTTCATTGCTAAGGCGTGCAGCCACTTCGTAACAAACTATGCTATCATCTTTATGCTATGTTTAAAAATGATGAGAACAAAAAATATAAAATTTCGTTTACGAATGGATATCTTTATATAATGTATATCGATGACCTAGCTGGTACATGACTTGGAAAAACGAACAGCGCTAAAAACGGGGCCAAACGGGTGCATGCCAGCACGAAAAAGTTTCGGGGGGGGGGGGGGGGGCTGAAGCTCTATCAGCACCCCCCCCCCCCCCCTGGCTACGCCCCATATATATATATATATATATATATATATATATATATATATATATATATATGCGTTTTTTCGAGCGTGAAAGAAGCCCGCGAATACACGCAGAATTGCCGCGTGACTGTCCGCTCGAGGCACTTTGCGTCCATTTGCGGGCTTCTTTCACGCTCGGAAAAACACTTTTATGTAGCACGTATTGAGCAACAGAAATCTGTATCGGTAGTTTTTCATGTTGCTCTACAACTTTCTCATTGACACTTTGATAATTAGGACAGTACTTCTCAAGTTAGATAATTAATTACAATTACCTAATTATTTCACAGTAATTCTCGAGTTAGATAACTAATTACAATTACCTAATTAAATCTCAGTAACGAAAAAATTAGTGGCGGCAACTCCACTTTACTGGAAACAATACACGCTAGGTTTGCTTCGTGTAACGCCGTTCCTCTTTTTTTAAAAATCGTGCTGCGTGATAGCTGGGACACCCTGTATACTCGCTCCTCGAAGAGGCAGGACGCGTGTCGAGCGAGCTCTTGAACAACGCTTTGCAGTGTGGTGAACATGGGTTAGATCACGGATCCGGGACCTCAAAGAGGTTCTAACGCATTTCTCTCGCATTTGCCGCTAAATGGCCACTGAATTTTTTAGGGTGCCTTCGCAGCGTCCGAATAACTCACCCCACCGTGCGATTTACTGAGCTGGTGCACCAAGCTGGTGGCGCACAGAGCTGGTGGCGCACAGAGCTGGTGGTGCACAGAGCTGGTGGCGCATAGAGCTGGTGGCGCACAGAGCTGGTGGCGACCGAGGGCTGATAATGTTCTGGGGTGTGCCTCTGGGATAGCAAGCTGTGCCACTGCTACGGTTCTTATATCTGTGGAAGTACGTGCTAAGCAATTTTGAGTCCGGTACAGGGCTACCTGTCTTCCCAGTGTGTGCGTGTGTGTAGAAACTTTATGTAAGGTTCTCTGTGGTCGTTCAATCCCGGGTGGTGTGCCCTTCGGCAGGGCTCCACTGGCTTCCGCGGCTCACCGGGCCTGGTCTAGGGTCCCCAGTTGACTACCCCAGTCCAGTTCGGAGAGCAGTGCCTCCCAAGACCACGTGTTTGTATTCCCATTCTTATCGCGCGCGCGCACGCACGCACGCACGCACAGATACGAACTCTCCCGAAGGCAGGCTTTACCCCAGAAGGTCTCATATAGTGGCGAAGCCAGCTTTAAAGGGGTCCTGAACCACCCCAATAAAGAACTTTGTTGAAGGTCCTGAGAAGCGCTTGGTGAAAACAAACATTGTCCACGGATAGCGTACGCTGCTGTGAACATTTCAGCTAAGCTTTGCAGTCGTGCGCGACGCGTGGAGCTCGCAAGTGGAGCGACAAGTTACCTCTCTCTCAAACGCTCTCTTTTCAACGGAAGCCTGCTCCTCACTCTCTTCTGGACGCTTTATTTCGACATATAGCGGAATACCATAAGTGGCTGCTATTGACCAATGCTGATGGCAATCAAGAAGATAGCCTGGTCAGACCACACGCACGCTTGCGGGCGCGCGCTCACTCTTCGCCGCTCCGGGTTAGACGCCTTGGCAGACTATTTGATAGCGCTTCCAAAACGCGCAAGTTAGATGTGGTTGCTATCCGTCGGTCAAGCTGGCGAGGGACAAAGCTGGTCCGCACCACTTAGCATGGTCAGACTGGAGCACTTGAGCGCGATCACGCGCTTTTGTATGCATTTCATTAATCTTTTTTTTTTTTCGATTTCTACCTCGTACCGCTACCCATGACTATAAGAGATCAAATGAGGTCGTATCAACCTCTTCCCTGCTTTTTTTTCCACCAATACTCTAAACGTTTTTTGCTTATCTCGACTGCTGACCGGTTTATGATTCCATGCACTTTAAACCCAAGCGCTTGTTTGTGGAAGGTGTACACCCGTAATCAGAAGTATATGGACCAGGGATTGCGCGATAAAGCTGATTTTTTCAACTGCCTGCTAATGCAACTTGAAATTGAGGACTGCAGTCCAAACTTGGCTTTGCGAACTTTCCAGTATATCTGTAAATTTCAGTTTATGCATGTTAATTACGAAGAAATTCAGTTTTTTTTAGGCGAACCTGTACAGCGCCTCCTCTACTCTGAGATGCCTGGCACGTCGGCCGCGCTCCTATTGTTCGCCCGGGACCGCTGTGTTTCTCCGGCTTTCCGCGAGGTGGCGCTAACTTCTGACACTACGCACCGCTTGCTCCGCAATAGAAAGTCACTGCTCCAGTCTCTTTCCGAAGGTTTGCAGCGCTGAACTGTGGAAATTTTGTGCTTCAAGATTTGCAAAGCTCAGCAGAGTGAAATTATGTAGTTTTGAAGACGAAACGAGAAAGTAAATGAAGTAAAATAACAATAGCACACTGTTTATTTACTGCAACAGAAGTGCAGGCTAAATATTCTTTGCTAAAAGGGCATGTTGCAGATAACGCATTGTCACAGAACTGTAATAATGAGATCATAAATTGATTCAATATGAAAAAGGCAAAAGCAAGAATGGGGGGGGGGGGGGGAGAGATAGAGAGAGAAGTTTAATGATGCGAAATGCAGAGAGGTCGGCCTGAGGTAAATTCCTCTAGCCAGCTACTCTGCGTTGGGGGAAGGGGAAGAGGGAAAGAAAGAGGGAAGAAAGAAAGCAAGAATGCAAAGCGAGGTCAAATATGGGTTCATGCACGTAATGATAAGGAAATTATGAACAAAGAAGAAAAAAGAATATGTAAACATTTCATGGCAGGAAAAAGTATGACACTGTTTATGCATATTAGCAGCAGTCCCAGCAATGAAGAAAAATGCAAAAGATAGACAGTTAATGGAGGTGCAAAACAGGAAATGACTTTGCTATCACAAACAAGGGTAGGGAAATGAGGGGCTTCGTTAATTATGCCATACATATGAAGGAAGCCAACAATTATTGAAAGCAAGGAATAGGGAAGAAAGGTTCCCCGATTCATAACACTGTTAATATTGACACGTATAGATGTTTATCTTTCACCGGTGGCCGCTTTCCACCGGCTAACAAATGTTAAACGTTATCGCTCGGCGCAGGACGCGCCTGTATCGGAAGTTTCTAGAACGTTATCGACGCTTCTTTCCATTGCCTGTTTTCACCGACGCTTATGTTATCTGATTGCATGACTGACGCGAATTGTCTAGAACTTTATGGAAGACACGCGGGCATCAGGGATTAATCTAGAACCTTCGATGACTCAGGTATAAAAGCCGACGCGTTTCGCCGCTGATCAGATTTTCGACGATCGCCGACTGTGTTCGCCGCTATCGTTGTGCTTTGAGTGTACCTTGCTTTTGTGGGCACAGGTTCGCCCAATAAACAACCAGTTTCGTTGTACAGTTTTACGACTGTTTTCTTCAGCGTCACTACTACGTGACAATATCATAGTTTTTCATGTCTGCAGTCTGATAAAATCACTTCACTAAAGAAACAAAGAACATGTCAAAGCCTACAGTTATTATATGCAGTTTCAATATTGATGTGATTAGATGCAGATATCTGCTTCATTAATTTTTTTTTTTCATATGAGCTGTACAAAAGCCTCCCGTGGTCGTCGTTGCAGCTTTCACATTTCAGCACAGGCAAGACTGCGATTACACTCACGCTGCACTACAAACACTGCTCCATAGGTTTCAGAAGAGATTTTCGGTTTGATAGCATTCCACATATTTCTTCAGACCACAAAGAACTAATGAGTTCTACTGTCTGGTAGTAGAGGCCACCCCTATCTTGGTCAGAAATCAACCCATCCATAACAGAGTTTCTCTTTGACTTCTTAACTAAAGCCACACAGTTCTCACACGCAATTTTTTTCACTAACTACGCGAGATATACAAGACAGAAAAGCCAGGGAGCTTCTTGCGCTGGCTTGACATGCAAAAGGGCACGCAGCAATACCGTGTGGCTGGGCTTCAACTCGGTTATTAGGCCGAGCAATGAAGCGGCAAGACAAGCGATAAAAAGCAGCACGTCGGGCGCCGAGAAAAACTAAGACCTAGAACGTTAATCCTGACTCCGAATGGGCTACCACCGATACTGCGCGGGCACTAGCGGTGCCGGTGGGGCGCACGATAGTGTCAGAACACAGCGCCGCTGCGCGGCAGCGGCGCGCGTAAACAGGAGAGGGCTGAGCGGGGGCTTCGGCGCTGACGTGCCAGGCATCCTAGTAAAGGAGGCGTTGACCTGTAGTCCGTATACTTTTGCTCACGGGTGTACGTTACCAACTGTTCTCACTGGGTGAATCCCTCCATATTCCACTAGGATGTGTTGAGTGATCTCCGGATCTTTGCTGCAGCATACACACGCCTCATCTAGTTCCGAATATTTGCTTCGGTATGTTTTCGTCATTAGGCAACCGGCTCGAGCCTCAAATAGCAAGACACTGCCCTTTGTGTTATCGTACAGATTTTTCCTTCTAATTTCTTTCTTCTCATTCTTGGAAATATTCTTTGTCCTTTTTGTTTCCATTCTTTGCATCCTATTCACGGTCTCTATTTCTCTCACTTTCTTTCTGATTACTTTCGCAGGCTGACGTCTGTGCCCTCTAGCGCACAGTATTCTGAAAACGCTAAAAACAAAAAAAGTGACAGTAGCTCAATAAAAAACGTTTAAAACATTTTTATCACCAATAGAACGCTGAAAAATAGAATATTGTCCAAGTTTAACCATATTTTGCAAGTATGAATTTGTAGCCAATGCATTATGCAGTTCTGAGTGTTGCCGACGACCAACAGACGATAATAACTCGATCCGGATCGTTCGAGATCAAGAAAGCCGATCCGGATCAGCCTCGATCGCGATCAGATCTAAGTGTACGTGTGGCACTGGTATTATATACACTTTGCCACAATAACTGTATGCAAGTTTTTCTGCGAGGCTATTTGCCCAAATAATGGCGGCATAGCCATTTTTTGCAAACAGCGTGTACAAGCACAGTTTGCTTGTAGTAATGACATAGAAAATGTGGACGCTTTCGTGTGAACTATGCGCAAGAGACAGTGTGATGGTAATAATGACCTTAAGGACATTGGCACATATCCACTAAGGAGGATTGGACAAGAGTCGGACATATTTTAAACATGTGTTAAGGAAATAAATTTAGAAATAAATAATTTTGACGAATAAGTTAAAGCGAGTAAAATACAAGTCGATTTAATAAACACTCATTCTGACAGAACACACAAAATGAAAGAAACTATGTATGCATATTTATAAAGAAGAGTCAATAAGCGAGGAATCAAATGGTTAATACAACTAACAATGAAGTCGATTAGATTCACGAATGAATTTCTCTAAGGCGATGCATACATCCCTGCGTGAGTGTCCAAGCAGAGAAACCCCGAAAGACAGCATCACCAGCGAGTTTAATTTCAGGCCGAGTACTATACTATATAGTGCTCTATACTATACTACAGCAGACTGTCGCATTGGCCTAACATATTGTTGTTGCCTCAAAACATGTCTCCCTCTACAAGTGGCTCGTACCCGCTATGGGGGATTGGCCAAGAATAGGGGGACTTCGGAAAATGATTAGTCGAGTCTAAAGAGAAACACTAATGATACATTTTGAATAGATAAAAAAAATGAAGTCGCATAAAGATAGATCTAAGCATTTAGCAAGGAAATCGTCCTGATTCAATTGTAACCAACATTCAATTAACCAACGTCCCTTTGAGAATGCCCTAGAGAGGAGGCTCCCAAAAATAGAATATCGGGAATGGCAATGTTCAATGTTTCGTTTTGTTTCGTTTTCCCTCACTGATGACGCACATCCTCCATGTGCTGTGTAGGATGTGCAGCGAGCACTTGGTCTTCATTTGAACAATGACCGGCTCATTCTGGCAAGAGAGTAAATTGCGACGGTAGTCGCTGAAGTAATTCGATCAACACTGTACATTTTTAAAAGTGCTACAGTGGAACTGTCGTTGCTTGATTCCTGCTTCAACATACTTAAATTATTTATTTAATAAAACAGCTTTAGTCCTGACGTCATAATCTTGCAAGAAACCGGGCATATTCCTGATAGAAATTTTCATTTTAAGGATTTTCGATCCTTTCGGTTAGATCACCTTTCACTAGGAGGTGGCTTAATGATTTTGTTGTCATGTAAATTCTGTCATATGGCGAAAATAACTTTTCACTTAATGTCCCCAGAATGTGAAAATTTGGCAGTGGACCTCGGAATGCTAGGTGACCGTTCATTTTCAATTATAAATGCATATTCTCCTAAGGGCGTTACCAATACACACCATTTGGATAGTGCGTTCGCTAGCTGCAAAAATGAAGTAATCATTACTGGTCACTTACACTCGCAACACGTGTCATGGGGGTACAGAACAGATGCTTGTGGTACGCGTTTATGACACTGGACCATAGATAAAAATCTCTCCTGCCTAAATATGAGATAACCTACATTTTTGTCGGTGGCCAATCTCGCTCAGTGTTAGATTGGACTTTTAAAGCACACGCGCTGACGTGACATCTGGGACTACGATTGATTTCTGTACAACCGGTGATCATATACCTGTGTGTTTTGAAGTTGCGGGCCCATTAACATCAGTTGAAAGACACGGCAGAATATGTGGAATATTATTCCTTGTCTTTCAACTGATGTTAATGGGCCCGCAACTTCAATGCACACATATGATCGTCGCACAGCAGTTTAAACTATACCATGGGATAACATCAACTGCCGCAGAACTTGCTGCTATCCGGGAGGCACTTCGATTTCTCTCCCAGGAGCCTCCTCGCGCATGGACGATATTCTGCGATTCCAAGCCAGCTCTTCAAACCATTGACTGTGTCCTCAGGCGGGGCCCGTATTATTCAATGGCTATAGAAATCGCAGAGCTTCTCGACCATGCAAATAGGAATGGAGTGGATACCCTCACACTGTTGTGTGATAGGGAACGAACAGGCAGACGCTGAAGCGAAAGCTGCTTTAAATAATGCGACTGAACTACGCATTCCATTCTCACGAACAGACACAAATGCCCTACTTCGTTGCGTAATACGCAATTGTACATTGGAGCATTGCACGTTGGAGCCCCCCCCCCCCCCCCCCCCATATCGCCCCTGCAGTGGTGGTGGCGCAGCATCGCTTGTGTTTACCCCTGGATGGGGACAGAGGTCTGTCACCAGCTGGATGCTGAGAGCAAAACTTCGTTTGAAGACTATGCGCAGTGTGACAGTGAGCTCGTTACCTGAGCTGAACTGTCAGATCTGGAAATTGTTTCCAGTGTTCGTCCCGAAGAAGAAGAGTACGACGAGGAAGATGCGATTGCAGAGGCAGATTCAAATCCTGTAACTCTAGCTGAGGCTGTAGGATGCCTTGGAAAGTTGCGAAACTTCGTGTCTCTTCAACAAGCTGTGCCAGAGGAAGTGGACAAAAACAGACTCTCTGGACAGCTTTGTTACTTCTTACTCTTTAAGAGCCCCAGTGTAAATGAAAACTACAGATTTTTTCAAAATTAGATAGGCAACAGCGTAATTGTTACGCTCCATAAACCATGCCTCCATATATTGCACTTCACACTTTTGATTAGCTGTCTGGAGTGCCCTATGCTGTTCCATATTCTTGTGAATATCCACTTTAGTTAACTTTCAGTTAAGTGAAATATTTTCTTGGGTCCCTTGAAGTTCACTCAAGTGAGAGTTCACAGTATTATACTGAGCAAAATTCCTGTTCATCCAGGTGTCAGTACCTGCGTTTATGCTGACGACATTGCTTTTTTTTGCTATGGCTAGTGACATTTACTCCTTTTACCAAATTTTGCAGTCGTATCTAATAGAATTGATTTTGCTCGACAAGGTGGCATAGGCACACACAAGTGAAGCCTCCTTTTCTGCTACCTCCCCCTCCCCTTCTCCTCCTCTCCTGCCTACTTACCTATTCTCCCGTAGTGGGTAACGGCCAGAGGAATCAGAACAAAAGCTCCCCCGTATAGAGGGTTGCGCCATTTCACTTGTCGCCAACCAGCCGAGGAAGTTGAACCTCGTATGGGTGAGTGGATTCAGCCTTTGCCGTTAACTAGGGCACGCTTTCGTTCGGTATACCGCTATGCCTTCACCTTACGCCGCGGTAGCGGCTAAATTGCATTATCTTCGAAATACCGATGGACAGTATTAAAAAAAACAAAACAAAAAAAAAAAACCAAGTGCGCTTCTCATGAAACTGGGACCGGACTGAGTGGCACACGATGCCACTGACGTACGTGCTGTTGCTCATTATTCACCGCTGCAGGTGCACGCTGATGAATTAGCGTGAAAGGGAAAAATTTTTCATCCATCCAGATTGTATAGCAAGAAGATACAAAGAAAACCTATACAGGTATTTCATAAAAGAACGAAAAAAAAAAGATCCAGGGCCAGTACCAATTTTTGTCCAACTGCGAAGCTTTCCTTTTGTGAATCCCGAACGAGTTTCTCTTGTAGTTTCTTGCTGCAGTCTAGGTAGCTGACAGTCATTTCCCTTTCCTGAACCTTGCTCTCCACCTTGCGAGATTCAGCAGAACTTATTTGCAGAAAACAATTGCGCTAGCAATGCACACATATACTGCGCGCTTCGATGAAGCCTCTGGGTTTCCCACAGCGTGGTATTGTGGCGCTGTCTAGCAGACACTCGGCTGATGACGGCCAGAGTGGTAGAGCGGTAAATTGCAATATGTGTCGTAAAGTAATTAACTAAGAAGTCCATTAGTCAATTTTCGTTAATTGAATATGTGTTTCGATTTCTCATGCTACTAATGTCCGCATTTTCGAATAACCCAACTCAACGATAAGAATTAAGCTACCTGACACAGGCGAGTTAAAAAAATTCCGTAAAGCTCAATTTCGAACACCTGGTATACGGAACCTCACGGTGACGATGACAGCAATAATTCGCTTGGTGTGTCCATATAACTGCTATTGCAATACAAAAAAAGTCGTGGTTTCGCCCAAAAAGCGAATCATAGATAGCGATAGCAAAGCATTAGACAACTAAACGAAGTAAGGCTCATAGATTGATCGGCCCACTAAATTGCAGTAACCATTCGCCTATTAATAAATTAACAAGCCACGCGCGCACAGGCAAACAAGAACGGATCTCACTCAATGACCGCGAACACTCGCTGTCACAACGCTGGCGTGATGAAGAGCGCGAACAGAGGAGAACGAACGTTTCTGCTGCCTCTCGCTTCAACGCGTCTCCGAGCCTTTAGATTACGCGAACTCCAGCACCAGACACACGGAAATATGATGCACATGCAGCCACCAGCCATCTCGGCTCGCCTGTGCTTTGCACCTGCTGGGCGTGCAACATTGGGCGCTCATCAGGCCACCATCCTTCTCGGCTCACCCTCGCACTCTTTCTCCCACACCAACAGCATACGGCGCGTGGGGAGCGATGGGATCTTATCGCACTAGAACTTTATACGGAACCTCACGCCAACGACGATGGTGAATATGTGGTTGAAGTATGCATATAATTGCGATCGCAATAAAAGAAGGGAAATTACAAATTTCCAATTGCTACGAATAAGTAACGCACATCTCCTGCAACATTCACTTCCCCCTCTTTCTATTTCCACCAAGTATATTATACTTTTCCGTAAAACTGAAACGGATAATTTTTCTGGCAAACAGGCTTCTTGTCAAACTCTTCTCAATTGGCCTATTATCTTCGATCCCTTAAATTAGCATGTTGGTGTAACATGGCTCATTTTTCTCTCTTGTTTCACGCTAACAAAATTCAAAGTGCCTCACATCTGCCTCCTCAAAATTTATTATAAATTTGTCTGCCTCATGAAAAGCGTATTCTTGCCGAGTAATCTCCTCCCCGAGTTCAATCACTGTAGTGCTTTTGTAGCTAGAGTAGCTTGTCATCTTATCAGTGAAAGTGGCCTCACTGCCGGTACTTCACTCACCACAAAACGCACAACATCAAACGAACACCATTTTTCGGTGTCCGAGTCTTGCCTGTAAATAAAGTGCCGCTTCGTTGCTTTCAGGTACGGACGACGAAGACGAAGAAGCTATTGCTGATGAAGAAGAAGAACGTAAGTATCCATGTCGGTGCCAATTTTTCGCATGCAAGCTTTTGAGGAATACTTATATAATTTCTCAACGTCCTCATCTCAGCTAGAGAAAGCACCGCTGACCGAGGTGAGTAAACTTCATCATACTGTTGAATTCCTTATGTGTAAGTGGCCGTAAAATATCTTGCAGGAAACGAAGACGTGAAGTAAGTACAGTAACAAAAATCATACCATGTCGCCTAAAAAGACTCTGCCGTAACTCATTGAAGTTATGCCTTATTTGCCCGAGTTCCGTTTCCAGCATCCTAGAGAGATAATCGCAAGAACGGCGTTAACTGGCGCGTGCAAACTGAGCTTATTCGATAAAAAAAGTTGCAAATTGCAAGCAAACGAGTACAGTACAATCCTGGCTGGAACTTAAGAGGCTTCTCGAGAGTTCGAAATCGGACAAGTTGGTTTGTGAATAACACGGTGAACAGAGCAGACGACGGGACAATAAAGAATTAAATTGTTATGCCCGTGAGTGTACCATGGAGCGGCAAACAAAACCCGTGCGAGCTTCTCAGAACGGAAGCTTCGCAGTTCAAGCTGACCCGGGGATCGAACCCGCAACCAACGTCTTTCCGCGGCGGTCGCTCTACCATATGAACTAATCAGGAGGATAGCCGATAGAAGGACTGAATCTCTTAGCCTCCAGGTTAGATCATATTCGCAGGGAAACCACACAGGAAAGGCGTTGGTCCCGGGCACGATTCCCGGAAGAACTTCAACTGCTAAGCTTCCATTTTGAGAAACCCGTGTGCATTTCTTTTGTAGCTTTATGCTATACAACAGAACAGAAAGCAGTGCGTATTCCGGGCATGTTCTGTTCAAACCTTCTTCAGTCCTAGTACTAGTAGCGCTGTCGCCATGCGCTCACTAAACTCTGGTGGATGACGATTTCTTCCTTTCATGAAACCTCCTCAACCTAGCGTATTTCCACAGAACTCATTTGGCAAGAAATAATCTGTTGTTGCTGTGTTAGGTGTTTTTACGCATTGTTTCAGGGTTTTGGGCTTCAATACGTCAGACTAACTGTATCAAAAGTCACTGCTGTTTTTTTTTCTTGTAGCTTCATGTGAGACTGAGCTGGAAGCCGTAGTTCTCCTGTAATTGAGCATAACGACAAATGGCACAGTTTGCCATCGCACGAAAGCAAACACTGCTATGCTGATTAGAGGGCAATTATTGTCACAGGCTGTGCCCTATATATTACGGTGATCGCAGGTCAAAGACAGGGTCGCTCGTGTGCCCCGTCGTGAGCGTCCTCCTGCTGATCTGCGTCTTCGGGTTGATCGTCATCATGCTGATGGCATCTTCAACGGGTGCGTCCGTGCGCTTCACTCAGTCAGTCGGAGGTCAACCTTGCAGTTGGCACGCAGTTTCACGTATACATGTCTTTCCGGTATTGTCTACATGCCGCAGGAACAAAGGCTAATACGCTTTGTTGCTGAGCGCGATTTCACGGCTGGGTGCGATGTTTGGTTACGGCCACCGTCACGTCATTGGGCACGGAGCCATAAAGATTGTGTGCTGAGGTTTTGATGCTCTTGAAATGAAGTTCAGCGGCCAAAATTAATGTGGAGCCCTCCTCAAACGGCATCGCTCATATAGTATGGAGCAAGTGAACCTTCTTGAAGCCAAAGTCTAAATGTTATAGAGTCGGCCGGTCGTGTCGGGTCAGACAGGGTCGTGCCGGGGGTGCTACATCCTGGACACTTTAAAGCCGTAGTGTCGAATTCGCCATCTGGCCAGCGCTGATTGGCCCATAGGGACGCTAGTTCCCCCTTTGGCTCAATATGCCGGCCATTAGTCAATATGGCGAAACTTGACAGCGTCCAAACTAGCACTCTGGGTATGTTTGGGCCAAACTGGGTTGGTTCTAGCACTGTCGAGTCATGTCAGGTAGTGTCGGGACGTGTCGTGTCGGGTCTGGTCAGCTCGGTCGGTACGTCATTATTGATCATATACAACGCCGTTTCTTAAAGCGGACAAGATTCCGGTGCAACAAGCATCATGTGGTGATGCGGAGGTCACGGAATTTAAGAACCCATACGTTGACGCGAGATATTCTTCGTTGAACTTTTTCATTAGGACCACGGTGTAAGAGCTTACACCGTGATTAGGACAACCTTATGCCAGTATAAAAAGTAGTAAATGCGACAGCAATGACATGGGCATGCATGGTGTCCATAATAAAATGTGGCTGATTAAACGTATAGCTTAGGCTAGCCGGTATTTGAAGGCTCCATTGCAGATTCCCAATAATGCGAGATTGATAGCGGCAGTTCTGGAAGGCGCCACAGGCGTCACGGCACGAGCAAGAGAGTTAGGAGACAATGCGCATGACAATATAGTAATAAAGTATTTGCGTTTGCAACGTATAGTAACAGACTGTTTGCGATTGCAAATTATAATAACAGACCATTTGCAAATTAGTCGGAATATCTGCCGAGGTATTATTGTCCACGCGTTCATGCGAGATTGTCTTGCAAGCCCAAGTTTGTGGTAGATGCTGACCGTGTCACCTTTCCAACTTTCTGCAGTTTTGACAAATACATGCTTGTTAGAGTGCCGTGTACTTTCACTCTTCTCCGGCACAAATAAAATAAACTTACTGCTTTGGTGAGTACAAGAACTGCAGAAAATAAAGCTAAACGTGGATTACGCAGATCATTCCTGCAAAAGTAGTTAACCATACACTTATTTGTTACAGTGTTCTCGATAAGTTTATGTGGCCACGGTGTTAGAAATCTGTTACCATGAGCCCGTGTTTGCAACAGAACCTTTTGTCGCGACGAATGCGTTACGTGCAGAAATTCGACAAGAATTTCCTGTCGTTACGACAGAAAATGTTCTGTTGTCATTGTCAACTCGATATCAATGGCTTACGAAGCAAGCGATGTGCAAGAAGAGGCATGGAAAGAGACGATGCCATGTGATTGTCCCAGAAACTTATCGTGTAGTGCTTAATAATAATTTTCGAGACCTCCTGTTAACTTTTAGCAGGCTCCTTCACTACTGAATGACTGTGTTGCTATTAGCAACTAAATCAGACAGAACTAAAGTATTTACGATGCTTTACAGGCCCGTTGGATGGTCTTAAATATAGAAAACAAGTGTAGTAGATTAATAAGTACGAGCATAAATACATTAAATGAGATGACAAAAAATTACATCCTGAGAAATACAAAGGAAACGACGCAAGATCTTTGTCACTGCTACAATTACAGCGTATGCAAGGTAACATTAAAAGTTTCACAGTTTGTTAGGAACGC
This sequence comes from Dermacentor silvarum, assembly GCF_013339745.2. NCBI lineage: Eukaryota > Metazoa > Arthropoda > Arachnida > Ixodida > Ixodidae > Dermacentor > Dermacentor silvarum. The sequence goes on along the minus strand of NC_051163.1, from coordinate 61,050,779 downwards.
TGTAATATTATCTTGAACATTGTGCCATATCGTGCGGTGGCATGCTCTTTGCGTCTGTGCAATATCAAGCAGTATCTGGTTAATGTGCGAATAAGCCAGAATGCTCGAAGAATACAGCACACAATTGTCCCGTCTTTAACTTCTTTAAATAAACGTTTCTTTATTTGTGCCCTCAGCGCCAAAGTCGCCGCCTGGTAGCCTACGCGCTGAAGGTGGAGGAGGAGGAGCAACTGCGAGTACAAAGAGTGTCACAGGCGCAAGCGAAGTCGCCGTGCAGGCTGTCACAGCGCCTGCGCCGACCGCCGCAAAATTCAACACCCCACCAGGCAACAAAGGTGAGTCATTCAATTCACCCAAGTGGCGTATAGCTTCGGTTGCTTTGCGCTGCAGGGGGCAGATAGTAGAGCTCGGAGCGTCACCGGACAAGCACAAACGAATTAAAAAAAAGATTACACATTACACTTGCGTCATCATAGTATCTAGAAATGCTTCGCATCAGCTTAGATAAATCATCGTAGAAGGTTTGTGTCGTGAACTTCGTTATTAAAACCTCCCACCTAGCTCCGCAACGGCAGAAATTAGTGAACGCTACCCATGTTTTGAGCCTACATAATCAAACGAGCCTACGTATCCTCTTTTCAACAAGGATGCCACACGCGGGAGCTGAAATGTCTTTGATTCTTTGTGCATGCTAAACATCACTACATGGGGAAACTCTTTTCAATATCCAGCAGTATACAGTACCCTAGAAAGTGCTGTTCACCGATTATTCTCACAACCCCGCAGGAACCAAAGGTTTACATAACGTCCTTTCATGAAGCAACGAACTTTTCGAAATGTAACCACAACTATACAGGGAAACGTGTCTTACCGTTTTCACAAACGTCGCAAACGCCGAGGCACGGACGGCGAACTTGAAGAAGAAAAAAAGTTCGGAAACTGCCGAATGACAACGGAAAAACGAAACCACAGCGAAGTGCCGAATCTGCCGTTAAGAACCGGAACCTGCTGTTAAGATGAGGACACAAATACACAGCGCTCCGGTTTGCCTGTCGAAACATGCGTGTCGTTGAGGTTGCCGCGTCACAGGACGTGGGCGTGCTACTGTTGTTCCCTACCAAATTCAAAGGCTAAAAGCTGCATCTCCTGTTACAGCTTGTCTAGCCAATAAGTAATTGGTTACATGTAATTGATTACAGCGACCGGTGCCGAATAATAAAAGTAATCGATCTTTTTCAAAAATAAAAAAATGTAAGTGATTACAAGAAATCAATTACATGTAATCGATTACATACAATCGGCTTTATGTCCTGTCCTGTCTATTCACGACTGCACAAACTCAGTTTTCGAGAAGTGACTGTCAGTTAATTGCGTCCGTCGGTGAGCCGCGCTGCGCACAGCTCGGTTCCAGCTGTGCTTTTGTAAAGCGATCAATACTTACTTTATTTATTTATTTTACCCTCAAGTGCACAAAGCCTTACAGCGGGGAGTGGGGTACATAAAATAACAAAGCAGAATGTCAAATGTAATAACATACAATACTAATTACATCTACAATACATATGAGGAAGCAATGTTAGGCTAACACAACAGAAAGTTCGAATGAAGGTACAATGCGAAGAACAGCGTATATATATATATATATATATATATATATATATATATATATATATATATATATATATATATATATATATATCTTGGAGTTCAGTGAACCTCGTGATTTCTCCTGCAAGTAGCGCCACCTGAACTAACAATCCACTCGCAGAAGCGGAGTTTCGTGAATGCCAAGTCGATTTGTATGTGACTAATGATTCGTTTCCTGGCAGCGGCGGCCCGTTGTGATGGGGGCGAAATGCAGAAACGCTGGTGTAGTTAAATTTAGGTCCACGTCAAAGAACCTTCATCGTCATCATCAGCCTATTTCTTTATGTCTATATTGCAAGACGGAGGCCTCTCACAGCGATCTCCAGTTACCCCTGTCTTGTGCTAGCCGATCCCAACTTGCGCCTGCCAATTTCCTAATTTCATCACCCCACCTAATTTTCTGCCCTCCTCTACCGCACTTCCGTTCCTTTGACCCCCATTCTGTAACACTAATGATGCATAAAATGAGCACCTCCTCAGAAGACTACAACGCGAGATCGCGGTTGAGGGGTGTCAAGGGGTAAGACGTAGTGACGAAATTAGGATAGTGGCCGGCGTAGTATGCATGCATTTGGCTGATAGGCAAATGCATGCGTTTTTGGATATCTCTGCGGGAAAGGCTTTCGTCGTACTAGCGGGCACTAATGCGATGCTGTCGATATTCACGTAGAGATATAACACACGTGCGCGGAAGACATGCAGAGTCTCTGAGCACGAATTGGGCGCGTTTCGCATAAACAGGCTCCAAGAACAAAAAATTAGTAGCCTTCGCTCCCCTGTCGAGGAAGTGGGGGTAAGCGAAGCTGGTCGTGTGTTTCTTCGGTGTTCCTCCGAACGAAGTGCACTGACGAGTACCGCGTTGTGCTCTAACCACAACCGGTCACACGCACTGCAGCTTGCTCGCTTTGAAACCTGGCCGTCGCACCGGGGAAGTTGGCGCTAGCGTTGCCGAGGCGTAAACCACCGTTGTCGGGTTCCGGGAGGACTAGACGACGGCTCTCCGGGATGGCCGGCCGCTGACTCGGTTTCGGCAGACGCGTGCATTGCGCAATCTCCGAAGCACGAGCCCAGAGCAATCTCCGGTTCCCTGTACTGTCGGGTCAGTTTACCTGTGCTAACGCTGAACATTCTTTGCTTAGTCAGGCCCTCCCCGACAGTACTGCTGGAATCTAGAATCGTAGCGTCCTTACTTAGCTCGGCCGCCCCGCTATCTGGGTCTACCTTAGACGACTCCGGCCTTTCGCCCATATACAGAGGCGTGAGGTAGGCCTCCTTAACCTTCTCATGGCTGCTGGAACCAGCGTCTTCCTCGCAAGAGACGCTTTACGGAGTCGTCCCTGTTTGTAGACAGGCGACGGCCTCGCTCTCCACGTGCTCTACCTCTGAGGGTTTTGCAACGTTGCACTTCCCGTGCTCTCCATTCACTGACGCGACCTCAACCGCGACTTGTCGCTCAGTTTCCTCAAAAGAAAGAACTCTCTGTTTGTCCCGTTGACCCTTCCGATCACTCTCAACCGGAATACCGAAATAAAGCTGTCTCGGCTGTATCGAAATTCCGGTACTCGTCGTATAAAAAGGCGAGACAAGACGCAAGACCGGTTAGAGGGAAACACGCCATACAGCTCAAAAGACCACAATTCACGGTCAAGCTCAACCTCCGCGCAAACCTTCTCACAAAAAGCAAGAAATCTTTGTATGTTTTCGCCCTCTTTGAAGGCGCGCAGCAGGTACCGTGCAGGTTGCCCTGCGATATGTTGAAATTCCTTTCGAATTTCTTCCATCCGAATTCTGTGCTCTTCCTCGGCCTCACGTGCTATGCGCTCGCGCTCTTCTTTTTCCTTAATGCTACTTAAGCATTCTTCTAGTTTCTCGTCGTCTGCCCCCACTGCCTCGATCGTCTCAATCATTTCTGGCTTTCTGTTTCGCTCTGAAATTTTTAAGTAGAGGTCTAGCAATTCCGTCAAAAAAAAAAAAGAAAAAAATAGATCAGCAGTGAGAAAAAGAGTAGGCCGGCGCGCGTGAACTAGATCGCTCTCTGTGCGCCCAATTCTAGGTTCGCAACGTGAGAGCCATCTTTAGCTGTTACCGTCGTCGTGCCGACAACATCGCCATGTCGTCCTTTTCGAAGTAGTGCCGTTGTTGTGGTGCTTAGTCGGTGGCAGAGTTCTTTCGTTGGCCCTCTGCAACAATCCATCGCGACAGCTGTGGTTGTCATGATCATAACTATAGTGTCATCTTATGTACGAAAAAGGCTACATACGCCATATTGCACCAAGGTAGTGGCTGGTGGCCAGCCCAAGGTGAGGAAAATACAACGTGAAATTGGTGTTCTGACGTAAAAATAGATATCAACGGACGTCTCGGAGTATAAGGTGTTGCTAAAGGGTGCAAAAAAAAAAAAAGGCATACCATGCTAAACGCATCGGCGCCAGGCGATTACTTAAAAACTATGATATGCGGTGTGAGCTTTGATGTGTGTAATTTTTTCTTCGATTAAGTACAATGACGTTGGAACTACGGCGCAACCTAGTCGGAGGAAACGCGGTGACACTACGTCACGGAAAATAATTGAATCAACTGCTGTCTTCTCATCACTGGGATAGTAGTGTGTTTCGTAAATTACAAACAAATAACTTCTATAATGCGAACGATGTTTTAAAAAGTTGTGAACGCGTTTAAGCAATACTTTTGGTTCAATGGCTAAAAACATGGATAAAGGCTGTAGTCGCGAGCTGATAGGTAAGCACCATTCGGCCTGATAAGCGTATTTCTGTACAAGTTGCTTACGTCCACTTGCGAATCGTCGCAGGAAGAGCAACAACCGCAGCGCAGCACCGGACGACGCCCAGTAAGTTTTTCTTTGTAGCATTTTGCGACTCATACTGTGGGACCGCGTCCTTGATATGATATCGATTATTTTTATTGCACATTCGTACAATCAGAAACGAGAATGTCCATCTCGAGCTTTTCTTATACAGTCGAGCTTTTGCTGTCGCTGTTATTATATATCACTCTTAATATCGTTTCACCAACTAAGTGAAACATACCGTATATACTCGTGTAATGGCCTCAGCCGTGTAAAAGCCGCCACCCAGAACTTTGCGAAAAATCTCCCCCCAAAACATATTTAAAAAGTACCCGTGTATACGCCGCACCCTTGATTTTTTAGAAAGTTGGCAGTGCTATCTCGAAAGAAGGCCTGCGGCCATTACACGAGTATATAAGGTATTTGCACAAATGTTCCGCTCAGTGGAACCTCAGTGGAACATTACTGAGAGTGTAATTGAGGTCGACCACACAGGGGAAAGCGAAATAGGGAGAGATTATGCCGAGTAACGAAATGATAAAATTAGCACGCACAGGGGGAAGCGAGCTGATAGGAGGCAGAGGAGTGAAGAGTGATCGGTCGGAGATACTTTTGTCCCTGACCTGACTTGAATAGGCTAACGACCACGATAACGACCACAGGTCGGCGCAATAGGCGGATGCTCGCTTACGCTCACTCACCAATATTTTTCGCCGGCTCTGAACTGACTCACACTCACGTGTACTCAGACTCTTCAATACTCACTCACGCTCGATCCAGACTCACCAAGACTCACTCGCGCTAATATAACGGTCTCTCGCAGTCACACATACAGGCACCCATTCACGTACGTCCTCACAATCGCCGACAGTAACTGACATTCATCTACCGACGTCGACGTGAGATCACCGACTTTGGTTCGTACTAACCTTAACCGGCACTCACTACTGGTCATACTCGCTCTAGTTTATAGTCACGCCTTTCTTCACTCACTGACGCTCCCTCTCGCTCTTGTGAAATGAATGTGGAGAGAGAGTGTATCAGAGGAGGGGGAGGGGTCCGTGCTCGTGAGTGAGTATGACGACCTATGATTATGACCACACCCAGGTTTTTATAGCACAATGAAAACAGAGTCAAGGTGCACATATTAGCGTGCCTTCTCATGCTGTTTAGGAGACAGAGGCGCGTATATATTAACTTCTAGTGGGCGAAACAAGTAACCATATCCGGTTATTACGCTTTTTTTCTACAGCCACGGAAACGAGCATTGTTATGCCACACAATGCGGACGGCACCACTGCAGGCATGGCGGAGAGGAATGCATCAAGCACTGTGACGACGACCACAACAAGAGGTAAGGAGCATGTTTATGCATGCACGGCTTTATGTGCTAGTGTATATATATATAAAATAAAATTGCGTAGCTTGCACTAGTGGCGCAAGGCTAAAGAAACCGCGGAGCTGATCGGCACCTAGCTTGTATTGGCCTTACGGGTTATGCTTCTCCGGAGTATATTGATTATTGATCGATTATCGATTCTCTGTTGATTGGCTATCGATTGGCTATCGCAAGGCATTGGCCACGTATTTGGGCTAGGCTAAGCACTACCAAGTCATCCCCAGCATTTTCAGGAATTTCTTGATTATTGATTTATTATCGATTAGTTATTGATCGACTATCGATTGGCTATCGCACAGTATTGGCCACGTATTTGGGCTGTAGCCTATAGGCTAAGCACTACCAAGTTATCCCCCGCATTTTCCGGAATTTATTGATCATTGATCGATTATCGATTAGCTATTGATCGGCTATCGATTGGCTATCGCAAGGTGAAGCGAGACGCAGCTGCGCGCAGTGACGTCATCGCTAGCGCGGCGGCGGAGGAGCTAGCAAAGCGAGGCGCAGCTTTGCGCAGTGACGTCATCGCTAGGCGAGTTTTTGCGAACTCTACGCGGGGAAACGAAAAGCTTAAACAGCTCCGCTGTTAAAATGCAGGAATAAACGCGCGTGCATGAACATAGTGCGCAGAGAAAAATTAGCATGCGTCACTGACCACATGTAACTACAACGTGGATGAGACCGGACTGGCTTCACTTAAAGACAACTGCAACGAAATATTGTGCCGCGCAAAAAGTTCTAGCTTTATATGGCGCAGGTATAACAGCCATCGGTGGAAAAAAATTACGTTCGAAATGCGAGTGAATTTGTCACGAAAAGTTTATAATGTTAGGGAATTGCTGAAAGTGAAAAAACTAAAAAAGAAACGATAAATGCGAGAGAAATTCGTTAGCATTACGTCCCACCTCCTTGAGGTCATGGTCTGAGATTCGCGTCATACTCTTTAACCATATGATGCATGCGTCGTCCGCTTAGGTGCTGCTTTAGGAGTGTTAATGAGATAATTAAACAAATACCACCCCTCTCGTTTTACTCATCTATATACGTATACTGCACACTACTCGCTCACAACCACATTAGCCAAAGTGATATTTCGTTGCAGTTAGTCTTTTACAGACGTCAATGTTCTCTTACACTAGTAAAATTTGGAATTTGTCTGCTTATCAATTGTCGAACAATATGAACCCATCATTATTGTGTTTTAGGAAGATAAAACTCGTACAAACGTATATAACAGACGATGATCTCATAGTCAACGAGTATGACTCGCACGACATAAAGCCAGCCTTTAAGCCTAACACGAAGTGGATTGACTTGTCACCAAATCTTTCAGGGGCGCGAACCACAAGGACGACAACCACAACAACGGGTAAGTACTTCTTGCTCTCTAATTACTTTCCCGTTTATTTCGTGGTTGCATATTAGGCACTTTATGAATGATTATTACGGGGCAAAATGATTGCAACATTCGCTGTTTTCAGCGCGACTAGCGGTAAAACAGAACATACGGTTGGGGAACAATTAGTAGTCATGGTGCTTATGCATTTCGTCCGAGGCTCGCGCTGGCGCGCTTTCAAAATTACAACGGCAAGCAGTCCCGCACGAAGGTGCGATCGTTACTTGTGCGTAGACATGCAGCACCATTCAGCAGTCGTAACGAATTACGCTTCTGCAATAGCAAGTAGATGTCCATGTTACCTTGACACCAGGGAGGTTTCGTAAGCGAGAAAAGACGCCAGCACGGACGATGGACGGCGTGCCGCTTGAAGTTTCTCCACGAGCTCGCAGTGACTTGATGAATTTCGACAGCGACTACTCGGGTATCAACAGTTAGTTTTGTGTCGGTAAAGAAGGCCGACATTGAATGCTGAAGTAAGCAAGAACGTCAACTAGCAAGTTTCTTGAACTTGTGCTGCACCAAAACTGCCCAACTACGAAAAGATACATTGAACTGTGTCACACTGACGTGTCGTCACTGGAGCTTCGGCGCGAAATTTAAGGAAAGTTGGGTCTCAGTTTTATACGCTAGTAAACAATGACAAATGAATTAAAACGAGGCTTTGAAAGAAAACGTTACCAATATAAACTTATGTAGTATTGCTGTGCTTCGAGTTGTCGATTAATTCGGCCTCGCTCTGCAATCTGCTATCTCATGTGGTATAGCGACACCAGCCTGGGAACACATTGGTCCCGGGTTCGAACCCTGAGTTATTTTTCTTCGATTGCTAGGCTTTCAGAGAAACCCATTGGTTTCCTTTCTGTTTTGGAGCTAGTCTGGAGTGGATGACAATTTTTTTTATGTTTCGTGAATCTTCCTTCACCTTGATGATTTCCGCGGAACTGATTGGCCATATTCGGCATCTGTATACTCTATACTGATTGCCTGCCGCAGAAACACAAACTTCGGGCTGGCCACGAGAAAGCGATATTTCTTAGTGACGACTCCGAATTTTTTTAAGCGCTGCTCTTTCGTAATGAAGTTGCACGTTGCTTTTGCCATCTATGCGCCAGCGATGCCGTACAACTCGCTGGTCTGCACCTTGAACGCCAACACGAGCCTGAACTCAGTGTCGGAGTTGCCCGAGGACGGCCTGTGCGACTTCAGCTTCTACCAGGCGTGGGAGGAGAGGCACGCCATGCTACAGGGTCCCGGCGGTCCCTACGCCGCCACCTTCGAGCTCATCCTGCAGGCGGCTGCCGAGCATAACAAGACAGAGTATGGTCTCAGCTTCGACTACGAGTGAGTAGGGCAGACTCTCTTGCTTGCCTCGGGATACGACTGGTCTGCAGGAAACTACGGCTGTGCGCAGCTGGAGTTTCCAGATCCGTACGGCGTCGATAACGCCATGGAAAAGACCTCTGGGCAACTATAAGTGTAATTTGCTGAGGATGTCTGACAGCAACGGATGGAGATGATTAGAATGTAATAAGGATAACGAGCTGGGGTCGTTGGTTTTAATTGAAAGGATAACTTTTTCCAGCCGTAACGATTAAACACGTAGACAAGAGACAGAAAGGACAGGACAAGTAGGGGATGATAACGCAGGGACCACAGAAGTAGAAGTAAACGGTGCATATTAGCATCTCCAAAGAACAGTTTGGTTTCTTCAACGAAAGTTTCCCACGTCATCAAAGTGTACTCGTGGTTATCAAACTAAATCAGCGTGGTCTCCCTAGGGAAGAACACAGTGTTGTTTAGCTCGGTGACAGAATTCGACTTGTTACGCCGGCTCTCCAGCTTATTTTCCCGCAGTTTGAGCCATTCTTCAACATCTTCGCCTGCTACCTTGGTTAGAACTGCGGCTTCCTGCACCACGTGTTTTTTTGTTTTTGTTTGAATGAATTTTTGAGAAATTCAGTGGAGCATATAGCTTGATTCGGCTTGTTCAGGTAGGCTATCTGAAGGGGTGGGCATGATTTTCGCGATAAGTCAGAACATACAGGTAGTTAATTAAAAACCTTTATACTCAATTAACGCTTTTAATGTTCGCCTCAGAGCACATGTTCCTATTTTCATATTGAAGCCCTGCCGTAGTGATGTTATGCTTGCTCAGCACAAATCCTAATAGCGTCCCTTTTGAGATGCCCGTCACCAAAACCTGCTACAAAATTTACTGGCATTACAATTAAGATTGAGGTCCCGTAAAGCGTGAGGCACACTATTGGGAAACTGTTAGCTAGAAAGCACATCTATTACGTAGCATGTTTCACGGATGGATATGTCGAATGTGGTGCTAGACTTAAGATTTATGTTAACCAAACTTGATTTCACTACAGCCTGGACTGGATTTTGTGCTTGAACCATGTGCTCTTAAGTGAATAATTAAAAGGTTAGTTAATAAATATTTAATTAGTTGCCTGGACATCGCGATTTGTCACGCGAGTAACGTCCACCCCATTCCATTAAAGCAGCTCTGAAACACTTTCTGAACATTGTAAGAACACGTTGCCGATGTGTAGACGAAGCTCTAGCGAAGATGTGAGCTAAATATTATTCCACTGCATGCAGCAGGGACTTTACAATCTCGTGTCAAAAACGGTCAAAAAGCGTTTGCTCTCTCCTTCGCAATGTCGTCAGCAGCTACATCGCAAGCGACCGAGCAGCAAACCGCTATTAGCAGATTTCGTGATCGCGAGAACATTCTCAGTAATACTATTGTTGCTAATATTGAGTTAAATAAAAAAATATATGTCTGTGATCCCCCCTCAAAAATTTCGTCGGCCCTTCCACTGCGTGAAGATGGTTAACCAGCGAAGCTGAAACGTGCGGCCCCGGTGTTTATCACTGGGTTAATCCCGAGGGTTCATTAAAGTATTTCTCAATTATGAGGTTACACACACGTTCGGCTGCGACGGAGAGAACGACGTCACTGACGGTATGCCCGCAGTCCGCCGTTGTCGCTTGCGTTCGATGTCTCGAGTTTGCTCGGTGGCGTGGCTTAGCATACCGTAGCATACGGTAGCATACTTCTAGTCCGCCATTTCCGCTTGCGATTCTTCGAAATTAAATTGCTTCAAAATTAAATCTGTCCGTCACGTAAGACAATGAATGGCTCATACCCCCTTAAGCAATGGCTCATACCCCCATAAACGCGGCCTCCCCATTACGACGACAGAAGAGAAGGGAAATTCTACGCTGGAATGATGAGCTGGCAACGCAGCCAGCTGTGGGAGAAGACGACGACGACGAACGCGGGAGCAGTGGCACGAGCAGCGTGCTGAGCACGAGCGCAACCCGAGGGGCGCCAACCAGCCAGCTGCGGAAGAAGACGATGCTCAAGCCAATGCTGATGATGATAGTTTTCTGGACAAGGCGATTTCACCTAGCCATATACGATTTCGCCTAGACATATAAAGCTTAGCTTTAAAAAGAAATGGGAGGACGCTTAAGCTTCGCTTTTAAGAGTGAAACGCGATAGCATTAAAAGATCCCCGACTGCTTCTCATGCTTCCAAGCAACTGCAGCTGATGTAACCGTAATGTTAACCGGGAAATGTTGGCGGTGAACGCTATGCACGAAGGCGAGCTTTCTGGTAGAAACGCGGCCTCTTGCGTGGGGCGATCCCGGAGGTAGTGCAAAGGCACGCCAATACAGATCAAATCGTTTTCAGGTTTCTGTTATTGTTTCGCACTTTTAATATTTCAATCTCAGAAGATTTAACATAAAAGGCATACGCTGTCGGTGTTTTGTTTCATGACATTTGTTTGTGGGCTATCATTGTCATAATTCCGAGGAATAACTTTGTCAAGAATGTAAGGCAATGTATGAGCAACTTTAGTGATAGAATCGTGTGGCAATATAACCCGCTTTTACGGCATGCCATATAGCAAGGCGTGGCATATACATTATGCCAGGTATAGCCGATTGGCGACAAACGCGCAACCATTGGAGCTACGGCGTGCGCACGTAATGTCGCTCCATGGTCGCACTTCGCCGAAGTATATAGAAAGTATATAAAAAGTAAAGATACCTAAAAGCTTTACAGTAGTAGCTATTTGTACACACCGCTTTCTTTTATTGGTGTCACACTTGTCTTTATGCTCCACAAAACACAAGTACAAATTGCTTGCAAGACCTAGTGGCCCTGGCCCAGCATATTTGTGCTCTTCCAAAGTAATTTGTTCCTGCGAACATACATACGAGGAACTGAACGGAACTGATCACAGCTCGATAAAAATACTCTGCAGAACCATATGTTTCTTTATCTGCAAATTTTTAATAGCACCACTGATTTAATGCCAGGGTCCCACAGTTGAAGTGTGCAGCAATCTACGCCAGCCAACTTAGGTTTGTGGAACGTGAAGTTAACGAACAAATAACAAAAATAGGGAAATTCCGCATAGCCTTGGAACACAGACTGGAATTGATGGAGGTACTAGGCCACAAGGAAGCTTGCACATAGCGCTGATCGATAATTGGCTGCATCCTTCGCCATTGCTTGCCAGGAACATGTGTTCGAAAACTTTTTAAGGCTCCATGTTCATGCTTTGTATGCATAAAATGTTTGTGTGCTTACGGGCCGACACTTGTGACAAAAATCACGAAATGTGCACAATTCACCGGCTTAGATCGGTCACACTTTTGTTTACAAGCGCTTGTCGCGTTCATGTATGGGGACGGTAGCGCAATTCGCAAGACGAGGGCAAGGAAGAAAGCAGGACGGGCGCTAATTAAGTACTAATTAAATGGAAAATGAAACATACACCCAATGAGACATCTACCAATGATATCACTAAAGTTGCACATACCTTGGCTTACATTCTTGACAAAGTTATTCCCCGAATTATGAGAACGATAGCCCACAAACAAATGTCATGAAACAAAACACAGACAGCGCATGTATTTTCTGTTAAATGTTCTGAGACTGAAATATTAAAGGTGCGAAACAATACTGTACTACCCGCCGCGGTTGCTTAGTGGCTACGGTGTTGGGCTGCTAAGCACGAGGTCGCGGGATCGAATCCCAGACACGGCGGCTGCATTTCGATGGGGGCGAAATGCGAAAACACTCGTGTACTTAGATTGAGGTGCACGTTAAAGAACCCCAGGTGGTCGAAATTTTCCGGAGTCCCCCACTACGGCGTGCCTCATAATCAGATCGTGGTTTTGGCACCTAAAACTACATAATGTAACAATACTGTACTTCTTTACCATGCTACGCACAACGGAGTTGCAACATTTCAGTGTGCATGAGCGCATGAAGAGCTGAAAGACCGAAAAAGAGAAAAAAAGAAAGGAAGTATGTGATGTATGGGCACCCAAAGCTTCTTCCACTGGTCACGTGTCATTCTGTCCTTGTACTCGTCTTGTATTCCACTACCGTCTCATTATAATGAATCATTACTTACAAGCCCGGTTGTCAGTTCTATTGGAGAGACTTGACGGGATTTTTCTATTTTCCAGCTTCATGAATAACACGGAAGAACTACTTACTCAAGATATAGCCAGAAAGACACTGGAGGATCTGTGGAGAAAGAACATTTACCACTACGCCTTTCTGAGATTGCCGTACACGGGCCTGACCATGAGGACTTACAGGAATGTGTTCCATAATCTCAACGTAAGCTTTTTTTGAATAACTTACGAAACTGCGCGTTTGCTAGTCGGGAAAAACTCAATTTAGTGCTCGATCTCGCCAACCCGCCTGTTTTGTACTGTTCTGTCACCAGTCTTCTTGAATATATGTCAATTCAATTCAATTCGATGCACTTTTTACCAGATACTTCTGGCTGGCTACATGAGATAAAAACTATAAAAAGCTTCACAAAAACACAGGTAGCCACTGCAAGGCAGATATAGATAGATAGATGGATAGATAGATTGAGAAAGAGAGAGAGAGACATTGCATAGAGGAAAGAGGTTTTATTTCTGCTTACCTTCCTAGACCATGGCTGAGTGCCAAAACAGCATGCTAGATAGAGAAATAAGCAGTGCAAAACAAAGAAAATCGAAAAAAAAACAAGTATTTCAATTAGATAAGAAACCTGATAATAACACGAATAGCCACCTGAAAAACCTGAAAACAGCACGAGTAGCGGCATGAACTACCTTAATACAAGGCTTATCAGAAATGTAACCAAGTACTCGCGAAAATTTATTGAACATATGATAATAAAATAAACAGATACAGGAAAAACCATAGGCCAAAGCCTTTGGTGTATTTCTCTCTAGCGTACAACGTACACCCTGTGTTTTCATATCGTTACATTTGCCAGTGTCTTCTCTTCCCCATACATCGCAAAATATGACAATTGTCTGCATCACTCGGGCTAGGAAGTCAAGGACATTTTCTTACAGGTGAACGTTTTTATATAGAAGTAAAACACTCCGGCTGAAAAAAAAATTGAGGAGCCATTTCACTCTGTGAAGGGGGATGACCAGCGAAGCTGTTGCACGTCACACAGGGTTAGACAAGGGTACATATTTATTTTCATCATTCGTTAATGGATAACTCGTTAACTAGGGATGCACAATACACTGGAGGAAATAGCCGAGGCAGAAGAATGAGCCCAGTTCTTTAGACTCTCTACCCCGCGATCAGGAAGACACATCCTCAAACAAATTGGTGTACCAATTACAGCAATAGATAATAACCATAGAGAAATTCCCAAAGATCTGCGGAACAATATAACAGTCATGCCTGTTCCAAGGAATGTTCACCCCATTCATAACGTGGGCAGAAGGCAAGCCAGAGCCAAAGCCCTGCTAGAGAAAGCTAAATATCAGGCTCAAGAATGCTCGTTCGTCGACGCGGCTTTCATGTCCAATAGACGAGCCTTCACAGCAGTCCTTCTGAACTGCAAAGGTTAAGTCGTCAACTCGGCTTCCACGTACACCACGCAACCAGAAATTGAAGAACAAGAAGCCATCGCATTAGCACTTTGAGACCAAAAGAGATCCAGGATCCACAGCGATTCTAGGGCATCCGTCCGAGCATTTACCAAAGGAGTCATCTCTAGACAGGCCCTGGCAATTCTCGACGGAAAGGTCGTCAAACCCCACACGATGATCTGGTTTCCTGCTCATATGGGAGAAATCAACGGTGCTCCCGCGAACCTCAACGAATCTGCCCGCAATGCTGCACGAGGGCTTGCCAACCATGCAGCCACAAGGCAAGAATATGCTGAGGTTCCTGATTGCAGGGACCACCTCCTCACGTACAAGGAGATAACCAAGCACTTCTACCTACAACGCAGGGTCTTCCACCCTCTGCACAGTAAACTAAATTGAGCTCAGGCCATTACGCTAAGGCTCTTACAAACAAGAACTTATCCGAGCCCGCTATTAATCAACAATATCTATCCGGAGATCTCTCATGCGATAAATATAACGACACCATAGATCTTAGTCATATGCTCTGGCGTTGCTCCGCGTTACGCAGCGGCAAGGACAACACTGAAGAGCGGTGGGACGCAGCTCTACGCAGTCTCATATTAGATGAACTGCTATGGGCAGTCCAACGGGCCCACGAAGTGGCCGAAAGGCTAGGCCTTTCGGTCCCAACGTAGGGAGCGACCCGCTTCGCGCTACTAAACTAGCGCGACCTAATGGACTATAATCAAGGTTTTCCATCCATCTATCCATCTGTCCGTCCGTCCGTTAATGGTAATGATGATAGCTTTGTGATTAGTGTGCTATACAGTGATTGGTTCGGGTACAACCTTAGACAGTTCTTGGCCAAGGTAAACCTATATACACGACCGTTGTTGAGTAGTTGCGTGAGTTGGAAAGGTTGGAGCTATCTTCTGCAGCCCTTGAGGGAGCACGGCTCAGCGCCAGCATCGGATTGATGTGTCACTTATAACGAAACTCTTCTAGCACAAACTGAGTGAACCCTTTCTTGTCTGGTTCTGAAATGTCCACATTCAAGTCTCCAACCATGATCACAGAGGTAGTGTTCTCACGGCTAACCCATCCAAAGTGCGTGGTCATGAAGTTCTACATGACCCGCCGTGGTTGCTTAGTGGCTAAGACGTTGCTCTGCTGATCACGAGGTCGCGGGATCAAACCCCGGCCGCGGCGGCCGCATTTAGATGGAGGCGATATGAAAAGCTTGCGGCCCTTTATACGAAATGCCTCACAACTTCAAGTGTACCAGAGAACTGGAAGAACGCTAACATTATACTTATCCATAAGAAGGGAGACGTTAAAGAATTGAAGAATTACAGACCCATTAGCTTGCTTTCAGTATTGTATAAAATATTCACCAAGATAATTTCCAATAGAATCAGGGCAACACTTGACTTCAGCCAACCAAGAGTACAGGTTGGCTTCAGGAGGGATATTCTACAATGGATCATATATCCATGTCATCAATCAGGTAATCGAGAAATCTGCGGAGTACAATCAACCTCTCTACATGGCTTTCATAGATTATGAAAAGGCATTTGATTCAGTAGAGATACCAGCAGTCATAGAGGCATTGCGTAATCAAGGAGTACAGGAGGCATACGTGAATATCTTAGCAAACATCTACAAGGATTCCACAGCTACCTTGGTTCTCCACAAGAAAAGTAGAAAGATACCTATCAAGAAAGGGGTCAGGCAAGGGGACACAATCTCTCCAATGCTATTCACTGCATGCTTAGAAGAAGTATTCAAGCTCTTAGACTGGGAAGGCTTAGGAGTGAGGATCGACGGCGAATATCTCAGCAACTTTCGGTTTGCTGATGACATTGTCCTATTCAAGAACAATGGAGACGAATTACAACAAATGATTGAGGACCTCAATCGAGAAAGTGTAAGAATTGGGTTGAAGATGAATATGCAGAAGACAAAGATAATGTTCAATAGCACGGCAAGGGAACAAGAATTCAGGATCGCCAGTCAACCTCTAGAGTCTGTAAAGGAATACGTTTATCTAGGTCAATTACTCACAGGGGACCCTGATCACGAGGAAGAAATTTACAGAAGAATAAAGTTGGGTTGGAGTGCATACGGCAGGCATTGCCAAATCCTAACTGGGAGCTTACCACTGTCGTTGAAAAGAAAAGTGTACAATCGTTGCATCCTACCGGTGCTAACATATGGGGCAGAAACTTGGAGGTTAACAAAGAAGCTCGAGAACAAGTTAAGGACCGCACTAAGAGCGACGGAACGAAAAATCTTAGGAGTAACGTTAAGAGACAGGAAGAGAGCGGTGTGGATCAGAGAACAAACGGGGATAGACGACATTCTAGTTGACATTAAGCGGAAGAAATGGAGCTGGGCAGGCCATGTAATGCGTAGGATGGATAACCGATGGACCATTAGGGCTACAGAATGGATACCAAGAGAAGGGAAGCGCAGTCGAGGACGGCAGAAAACCAGGTGGGATGATGAAGTTAGGAAATTCGCAGGCGCAAATTGGAATACGCTAGCGCAAGACAGGGGTAATTGGAGATCGCAGGGAGAGGCCTTCGTCCTGCAGTGGACATAAATATAGGCTGATGATAATGATGATGATGATGATGATGATGATGATGATATGCAAAAACGCCCGTGTGCTTGCGTTGTAGTGCAGGTTAATGAACCCCAGGGTGTCCAAAATAATCCGGAGTCCTCCACTACGGCGTGCCTCATAATCAGAACTGGGTTTTGCTCGTAAAACACCAGAAAAGAAGAAGCTACGGGGGTGATTTCAATTCGCTTATCTCGAGCAGTACAGTGGAAACTGTTAATAGTACAACAATATGGCGTTAGGTGATGTCACGTGAATACTCTCCCCCCGAAAAAGACAACGTCAACAACAGTTTTGTTCCACAAGCTGCCGTGAAATCGGAAGCTCGCGCTTCGCGCGTCGCTGTACCAGCTAGAACTGAGAAGCTTCAAGCTGGAAAACACTTTCTAAGCGAGAACTAGAAAGCGTTGACTGTAGCATGATGGACCGGAAATGTAATTTCAAGCTGAGGTGACTGCATTCTGTTTCCAGCCGGAAATTGCTATTTTCAACAGGTTCTGCGAAATTTCCAGTTGGAAGTGGTGATCTCTCTGCATAAGAAGTGTAGACAAAAGCAGTTGCAGCATAAATACTCTCCATGCATCTGTGGGCTTGATGCCTTCTTGGTGCACCTTTGATAATTATGCACGATAATATTTTTTTACAAGGAAGGAACAGCTCCTGTACAACGCCTAAAAGGCACGCTAAATAGATATACTATGTTAAGCCAAGTGGTGACACCACATTTCCATTCCCTATGACCATACGTTATTGATTTTGAGAGCGCCTTCTTGGGACTGTTACTGATTTGCCAGTTAAACAAAAGTTGTGTTGCACTTGAAAGCAAGCAATAACCCAACGTGACGACACTTGAGAACGTTTGCTTTATACAAGTGGGGAACGCCAGCTAAAATGCCTTGGAATCTGTGGTAACACCGCCGTTATTGGTTTCGTGGGTTGAGCGCGAACTTCAAGAGAATGAAATTTGTTATTAATTTTCTCCACCAGTGATAATTATCCTCTAAAAATCGAACGCGGAACTGCTTGGAAAGAATACTGTATCAGTCTAAAGTGATTTCTTTCTCCCATTCGTGTTCCTCTCACCCTACTGAGGGTTTGTCTGGCTTCTTGTGCGGCTGCAGATATTTGCATTGGAAATTTGGGCGGAGTACTTGGTTGGTCCCATTATGTTTCTAAATCAATGTTGTGGAAGATCATATTACATTACTAAATAATGTACTTAACTAATATTGCGTTATTCAAGTATATATTCATCACTAAGTCACTATTATATAGATCTAATAGCCTCGAGTGGTTAATTGTGTGTGCTGCTATAGTGACCATTGCTTTGTGTATCCATCTTGTCACGAAGACATCGAGAACAATTTATTACCTTTTTTTTCCATCGCCGGCGCGCAGAAAGTTAAAGAAGCTCTTCACAAAGGACTCCCTCCGTCACGGCCAAGCTATTTTCTCATAGCCGAGTCTTACGGGAGCAAGGTTTGGAGGAACTATGCATTTAATAATATCAGGTATGTGTGGCACTTGTTTATTCCATTTCCGTGTGAGAATTCTGAGCCATCTTCTCCCAAATGACAGTGATCTGTTCATTTCCGGTGCCAAATGGGGAAATCGGAAATTGTTCCTGCGTTTTGTACAGCCGTTCGATGGAGTTACCATTGTGACCCTGCGATAGTCTGTTTTAACTGCTGAGCATAAAATAAAAATACATAACTGCTGCTATGTATTTTTTCGCTTTTGCTATGTACGTCCCACTGCTACCTAAGGCCTTCTTTGAATTCCGGCAGTAATTCTGAAATAAAATTTAAAATTAAGGCAGTCATTGTCAAGATAGAAATATTGAAACGCGTAAACACATTTTTAATGCAGCAGCTCAACGAATTTGAAATTTTGTATTTAAAGGAAATAAATTGTATTGACGGTGTCGAGGTGACCTTTAATGTATGCTCACATTTGCACATACTGATATACTCCTCCCCCCCAATAAAAGAAAAAAGAAAAATTGAGGTATCAAGTTTGGAACTCCAAACACGCAAATGTTGAGTTTAAAGGGAAGAAATTTCAATGACTTCTATGACGTAGTTAATTTGTTTGTTTGGACGTTCTTTCAGAGATAGAAAATACAGAGAATCATATCTGATCCACAAGTTCGGCACACTGTGTGAATCCTGAATGTAGGCCATAAATATTGCGAAAATTTCCAGGCATCCGATGAATTCGGCTGATGCGTAAAGGGTTGCGAAAGAGTAAAATCCTTTGCGGGGGCTTAGTGGCTGCTGAGTACAATGCCAAGGGTACGTATCCCAGGCCATAGCGACCACATTCCGTTGGGGGCGGAATGCAAAAGCGCTAGCGTAACTTACACTTAAAGAAAAAGAACCTTGCATTAATTAATCCGGAGACCTGGACCACGGAATCCCCCATAACCCACTGTACGCTTCGGGGTGTTAAACGCTACAAATAAAAAAAAGAAAACGGTAGTAAATTGCCATCCACCAGTAGCTTCGTGCTAAATAGAAGTCGATTACAATGTGCCCTTTTACGAAACTTCTTCCACCTCGTGGATTTCCACAAAATTAATTACTTTGCACCATTGTGTATGAGGTGGCCAGGTTTCCCTCAACCTGCTACTTGGAGCTTTTTGCCTGGTCATCCTCGCAAGTTTGTTGTTGCAGAATAAACTCAATTCAATTCAATACAATCGAACAGCAGAGCTGTGCAATGGAAACACCATCGCACAGCAGCGGGCATAGTACAGGCTGATGATTATGATGATAATGATGACATTTGCCGAAATGCAAATCGGAGTGATGCCGTCATTTCGTGACAAAGTTAACACGAATGGTATTGGAAGTTAAAAAAAAAGTGCTCATACGCTAATGTTCCTTACTTCCAGAGAAAGACTGCACATTCAAGCAGGTGTCATTTACGGGCACGTGACCTTCGATGACAGGGGAAGGGGCGTGGTCGTACCGCCCACCTTCTGGAATTCGTCTGAGACAGCGGCAAAGTATCCTTTCAATCTGGTGAGTCCGTCGCGTCAGCGGCTGGTCGCATAGTTCCTTTCTTTAAGGTTGCTGGCAGTCGTAGTCCCTGCGATATCTTCACCCAGCATGTGGATATAGGTTTTGCAGAGGACAGAATCAGAAATTCGTCGCAAAAATGTATGTGGTGTGACGTATGTGGTGTGACGTATGTGGTGTGACGTACGTGGTGTGACGTACATCGCAGTGCAACTTTCTTTGTCTATACCTGACCATTGTTTGGCGTAGCTGCTGCCGCGTGCTGGGGATTGTCGCTTGACAGACGTCGAACAAAACTGGCTGCGATTGGGGGGCCATGCTTAGTGAAGCATTCCCCGTGGTACCCGAATGTTTGGTTGCCTATAACGTAACAATACTATACACGGCAAAAAGTGTTACATATGTTTGCGACGAAGTTCTTGGCCATGCACGTCTCGCTGTCAGGCTTGCACCCGACTGCGAGGAGCAGCTGTGAAATAGGCACAAAAAAAAAAAAAAAACACGAAGCTTCAACTATACACACGAAAAGGGAAGAACAAAAAGACAAGCGTAGTATGATGAAATAACAGTACGAAGTTATGAACTTCGCTCACATGGACAATCAGTTCCACCGCAGTTTGTTAAATAACGCTAACTTTAGTAGTATTATTGACTGATTGAAAGCCATGTTGATTGCAACAGGCAAACTGTAACAAATATTTGCTTTCTTTAGCTGTTTCAGTTTACTGAATGCGACCAGGCCGTTGTACGGTACACTCTGAAATATTTATCGCATTTTTACAAAGCATTCTTTGCCTCATTCTTGGCCCATTGCGGCTGGTAGGTATTCTAGGTAGGTTCCTGTCTCGCCTCATCAAAAAGAAAATAACGTGTAACCATCGGCGGAATCTAACCTCTGCCGTCGCGCGCAGTAACCCGGTGCTCTAACCATTAGGTCACAATCTTTCTTTTTATTCTGTCTTTATTGCCGGCAAAACTCAATGCATATAAATACACTGTAGTGAAAAAGATCGCACGCATAGTTTTCTTGTTCCAAAGCCAGCCAGCTATTTGAAACACTCGTCCGGGCGCATGCGCTGAACCATGACTCGTCTTCGGTTCTCTTTATGGAGTGTGGTTAGCGTTCGCTGGCTATGAGGACGCTATTAGTAAAGCTGTCTGTTGCAACTTTGCACGTGCTCACTGTATGTAACTAATCGTTGTCTTGTTTCTGTTGCTTGTTATATTCATTTATTTATTCAGGTACCCTAAAATCCCAGATGGCATTACATAAGGGGGGGGGGGGGAGTGATTACGATGAATGGGGCACAAAATACACAAAAACATAACGAAAGAAGAAAATATGAATTAGGGCAATAAGAATCACTAAACACGAATTAGAGCAAAAACAATGACTTATTACTGAGTATATACAATGAGTGAGAGAAAAAAAATAGTTATGCACATGGTTCAAACACATGGTTATGCACTAGTCGAACTATGCTTATGCATTAGTCGAAAAAATGTAAGCAAAGAAAGTGAAGCTTTCTCGCTAGTGTTTGGGTGGTTAATTACGGCAGCGAAGAAAGCGCTGCTTTGGTGACTGTGTTTGCTGCTGCTGTCTTATCGAATAAGTCACACACAGAAAATAGCACACCAGCCCGCGGTTGGTCGGACTCGCGTTAGTTGGACTCGCGTATAGTTGGAACACCATCCAAGAAGTCTAGGCGCAACGCTAAACATTGTTATCGCAGTCGGTGCTTGACGCTTCGGGTGAAACTGCCAATTTTTTTTTTATAGCGTTCGATTACCAGCTTCATGTAGATTCCCGCAAGCGCGTTGGTTTCGCGTAATTGTTTACACAACCATACAAAGCAAACGGGCAATGAAGAAAAAAAAAGCCTAGGGGAATTTAACTGCGGCTTTTATTGAAATGTAGATAAAAAGAAAAAGCCGGCAGATCCCACGCCCTGTGGGAATCGAAGCAGTGTGCGGGGAGCCTACAAAGCTAATGAAACCACCACGAGAGCACCAATGCGTATTCGGCTCTTTGATGACCTACATGACACGCATGTCATGACATTCATGTCATGAGTCATCAGGAGTCTCCTTAGCTACACGTGAGAGACCTTAAGGCGAAAGCCTTAGTCATGCTCATGACTGTGACTGCGACCATCAACCTTTAGCCTTTTCCTTCACTTAGCACCCACTTCACAACCCATTTCAGTGGCTTTTGAGTGCTAATCTTTTTTCGCTGAGTCATTGTCATTTTTGCTGAGTCATGCTCATAGCTATCACTTCTACCATCATACTTTAGTGTTATCTTCACTTAACACCCACGTCACAACCCATTTCCGTGGCTTTTGAGTATTAATGTTTTTTCGCTGAGTCATTGTCATTTTCGCTGAGTAATGCTCATGACAATGACTTCTACCATCAGACTTCCGTGTTTCCATCGCTTGGCACCCACGTCCGAACCCATTTCAGTGGTTTTTGATTGTTACTCTTTTTCGCTGGGTCAATGTCATGACCTACATGACCCGCATGTCATGACATATCATTTATGTTCGTCATATACTCTTGTCATAGTATGCCAATTTTGGCACCTACCAAGTTAACGAAACGACCATGAGAGCACAAAGACGTAGGCGGCTGTTTCATGGCGTACATGACACGCATGTCATGACATATCATTTATGTTCGTCATATACTCTTGTCATAGTATGCCAATTTTGGTACATACCAAGGTAACGAAACGACCATTAGAGCACAAAGACGTAGGCGGCTAGATAGATAGATGGATAGATAGATACTGTCAAAGTAGCAAATGTTCGCCAAGAAATGCTTCGCATTTAATAAGATCTCTGGAAATGTTTGTCGTGAAAAGTACAACTTGCCGGCCGGTGGTAGCCGAAGCCACAAAATTCGACATCATGCTTGCGATGACCTATGGCGGCGGGCGTCCCCGGCCCAACATCACATGACTTGCACAGGTGTACGTCTTTTGATACTTTTAATGTTGTCTTGAATGTCAGCTACTTGCCTGTTTGCTTTCTAGCCAATACTTGCATGACCCTATTTATGATCGTTATGATTATCATTCTTCCTTATAACGCTTATTGCGGTGTCCTTACATTCATTTCAAGCCTCTGTAATCTTCAAAAGTTCAGTCCCATAACTCTTTAACGACACTTTTTATTGCGATATTGGTGCCTGTACTGGATTCTCGGAGCCTAAAAATGTCTTTTTCCCGTGTTTTGTCCGGGCCTTATTTTGTTTATAATGTTATCACCTAGTGTGTAACTTAGCTGAAGCCAACCGATTATTACCACAAGCACCTTGCCGGTGTAAAGGTTGTTATTGACAGCTTTGCTGCGGACGAGAGAATCGCTGTGAAAGGGCCGCCGACTGCGGTATACGCGACGATACACTTGAAGGGGACTTGGCGAACTTGTGCGCTCACGACAACCTTTTTAGAAGGCATCATCAAGAAACTTGAATGCTCGGACGCAACTTTGACCCGGAATGTGGGGCTCATTTTAAGCATTCAGGGACGGCTTGCCTCCATCATCAATGGACCAGTTGGTGATAGAAATAATTGTAAACTTCAATCTCTCTCGAATGGAAATCCCGGGTTTTTCGGTACTGAAAGAACTGCCAAACGTTCTGATCAGCGAAACATTCTAGAATTATAGAGGGCGTTCGATCATCGAACGTTTTGATGTACAAATACTGTATATGTCCCTATACTTCGGTGGATGTTTAGGTTTGCTTTCCTGGCATTCAAGCTAATACTCAGGGAAAAAAGGCCAACAAGAAACCGAAAATCTTGAGAGGGTGCTTGTTTGTCACTGCTCTCACGACTTTTCTCATGCTGTATAGTCACGATAAGCTTCATATAAAACGTGTAACTTACCTACGCAACTTGCCTCAGTCCGTTTCATAAAAAAAAATAAAGCGAATTTAACAAAACATAGATTTAGTGGGCTGTGTTCCTTAGAATATTATAATTTATCCTTAGATGCACAGCGGAAGTTCTTATTGAGTGTATACTGCACCTGCCTAACAGACAGCATTTGGTGCCTATAAGTGTATCTCTTAAATGATAGCTTTAGTGCCTGTTAATAGGCTACTAAAACATTTTTTAGAGTCGAAACATCCGGTCTCCAGCAACGACTGAATATATTTCCCTTTCCCTTTCAAACATATCTAACTTTTTTTCGTGGGAAATTTTCTGCGGCAACGAAGGGAAGGCTACGGAGGCACAGCGCGTACAATTTAGAGCGCTACTGAAAGTAGTCCCACATTTTCATCCGCGTTAATTTAGGCTGGGGAAGAGAAAACGCTAACGTACTATCTAAAAAAGCGAAATGACACAAAATACTAGCTGAGTGTTAATTTTCACCTGTTCGTCAGCTTTTTCCCTTCCGCGTAGGGGCATATGCGAAACTGCCGCACGTGGAAGCTGCGATTGATTCAGTATTTGTGCCGAGGAACCAAAATCGCTGTCAAACGCTGCCGGACTACTTGGCGCAGTAATACACGTGCGGAAGCTTCGCCCCTGTAGCACCTGTAGTTTTTCCTTCATTGCCACAGAAAGTTGGCAATGCCTGCCTTTATATTTGATTTTACATGCTTCTTAGATTATCTCCTTACTGGATATTTCGAATGTAGCTTTACCGTGATCTGCAGGAAAGCGCAACACAGCCGCCGAGTGACCTAAACGCGTGGCGTGGTACTTTCCGATGCGTGCAGGACACCGCCCACGCGGCTCTCCGGAAAATGGCGAAAATGAAGGTGGGCTACACGCAGTTCTTCCTTTCGGTCACAATGGCCGCTCGCAACTACAAGCCACACTTGAAGCCCGGCATGCTGGAGAAAAATGTCGCGACCAAAGACCCCCTTTTCATGAGCATCGCTGAGGTACGCTCCTATATATCGTTCGCTTTCGGGCTTTATCTGCGCATAGCATATCACCATCTGTCTCTTCGCGTCGTCGCCTTCGGTGCACACCTATAAGACTACTTTCCTATTTGCACACAGAGCTGTCCAAAGACTTCTGGTACTGCCCTCTGGAACAGCCCGCTAAATTTAGCGGGTAACGAAGAGAGCATCAAGGTTCAATAGCCTACAAGTGCATGTAGGACCCGCTAGCTGGCGCCAATTTTTGCTGCGACTTTAAAGCTCATATTGATAAACGAATTTTACTCCGAAATGGACAAGAAAGCTGCATACATTTGTTCGACGCACTCGGTATGTTTCTCATGTTCGAACACAGCAATAACAGTGTACAGTCTTTGTCAAAAGTATACGGGCTGATACGCGCCTTCGCCATATACAGGGTGTTCAAAATTAAGCTTTATGGTTTTCTTAAAATTAAGCACTGGGAGGCACGCGAAGACCACCTGTGCAAATAAGTTATGTGGCCAGAGGGGCACAAAATGAGATGATAATTATTGCTGCCACGTCCAATTAACTAAAGTCAAACAATTAACCTTTTATTGACGACAGTGAGTGTATATGTTTGTATTCAAAAGTTAGAGGCAGTCGTGTTTCTACACAGCTTCACTTGCAAGAATTCTTGTAGCATGTCTGTGCTCCGAGATATCCGACTCCAAATTTTAATTGTCGTTCGCGTGATTACGCATGCAAGAGAGTGAGGGTGGGCGCACAGCTCCTCCCTGATGTGACGCGGCTATTGCGTGCGGCGTTTAGTCTGACAACGGGGCGGAGGCATTGGCAAAGATCATAACTGCCCCCCCCCTTTTTTTTTTTCTCTCGGCTGGCGAAATAAAAAATCGAAGAGTCCGGAACCGCTGTCGTAACACGCGACCGCGCAGCCTGTAACGATGGCGGCAGCTGCCATGCCGAGGTAATAGCGCGAGCAGAGAAGCTGCATGGAGGGCAGTGCGCGTGCGTGATGGTGACACCGCGCTGTCATATCTTGATTTCGCCAGCCGAGAGGGGAAGATGAAGAGTAATCATCTTTGACTATGCCTCCGCCCTGTTGTCGGACTAAACGCCACACGCAACAGCCGCGTCACATCAGGTTTACGTGATCACGCGAACGACAATCAAAATTCGGAGCCGGATATCTCGGAGCATAGACGTGCTAGAAGAATTCTTCCAAGTGAAGCTGTGTAGAAACACGACTACATCTAACTTTTGAATACAAACGTACACACTTAGGGCAGTCAATAAAACGCGAATTATTCAAATTTAGTTAATTAGGCTGCTGACAGCGATAATTATCATCTCACTTTGTGTCCCCCTGGCCACATAACATATTTGCACAGGTAGTCTTCGCGTGCCTCCCAGTGCCGAATTTTAAGAAAACCATAAAGCTTAATTTTGAACAGCCGGTATATCGTTGGACTGTGCGTTGCGGTAACTGGGGCATTACTGACACTCGAGACATGTTGAATGCTGCGCACAATGATTCTATTCATTCTGCAGGGCACTGTAACTTATGGCATACCGCAGAAATTTTTTCAAACAGACTTATAGTCAAGCCGTCGGTCGCAGGCAATGAAGCCCGTACACTTTTGACAAGGAATGCATCTCTAGTCGACTACGGGGCCATAAATACTTCATTTTTCTCCGTAGACGATATGCGACCGGAGGTTTACTGAACCTCCGGTCCTTTACTGAAAGGTCCTCCTTTACTGAAAGGTCGACTGAACCATTGGTTCACAACTTGAGGAGATGGCGGGGTAGCCGGGGCTCGAAATACCCCTTCATTTACTTCGGTTCATCCTCTTACCCTATTTCGTGGCCACTTCCTGTGTCTGACTCTTCAACGAGGAATTAAGGCTGTCTTTCTAACGTAGCCAGCCCTTCTGATCGAAAGAGGAAGAGATGAGTCAAACTGCGTCACGGGTGGGGAAATTTGAATGGAATAATGGAAAAGCCAGAAATTAAATGCCGAGAGGGCGTCGCAGAACGCTTCGAAGGCCATTTTGTTACCCAGAATAACTTGCAGCTGGGCTTGATTTGTAATGCAGGTTTTGCTATATAGCTTTTGTGTAGTTCGGAGGTTGTCGACAAGGATACGCTCGCTATAATGAAAGCGATTAGCGGCCGCATTGTGATCGAGATAAGTTGTCAGGGGGAGGGTCTCCTATATATGTCTAGTACATTGTAGGACTGAAGCGACAGATTCAAGTGCTATATATGTGTGCGATAGCGACAATGACCGAGAAACTGGGCAGTTACTTTCGTTCTGGACTTCAGGATCGGCCTTGTTACCCCATCAGATGCCAGATTGATGTCTTGTACTCAGTTTCGCCAGACTCCCGACTGCCATGCCGGGAAAGCTCAGGTGTACATTGCACGTATAGCTAAATGGCAGTTCACGTTGTTTCCAAAGCCAAAGTTATCGACATAAGTAGTTTAAGGTCTGCGTTTCTTGGTTCACTGTCGGAGGCGATTTTGGCGTGCAGAACACAAGGATGACGATACTGGCCAATAGACACTGCGACCTTTCGTGTCCATCAATTAATGCGTTCCAGGCTTCCAGGAAGGCATTGAGTGAGGGTGTACTACGGTTGCATAAACGTAAAAGAAGCCTTAATAATGAAATCAAGAAAAAACGTCAACGTAACAAAAGCATTATTCACCCAGCGGGATAACATGCAACATCAAAGTAGTGAGTACAAAAATGAAAAAAAAATCAGAAATTAAATTTAAAAGCAGCGAAAAGTATGTACGGAAAGCGACTAATATAGCTACCAATCGAGGATCATTGCCCTATAGTGTAGGCGTACATGCGATATAATAGCCGTATAAATGGGTGAATCATTGCAAAACAAAATGAAAAACTGAAATACATGCATGGACAGCTAAACGGTGCCATATACGATGAGCTGCAGTTTCGGAGGTAACGAATGTGGTGTGAGCCGTCCACTTGTTGCTTACTGCTCTGGAAAAAGAAATGAGTCAGCCAAGTTATTGCCTTGTTTGTTGCTAATTGCTACTTTCAGGTGGTTACCAGGTCTTCCTATCAAAAATCTTACTGACAGCTCGCGAATTTTAGCACTGCTCGTTCAGTTGATAATGTGCCAGCGTTGTTCCTCAGATATTTGTCGCCGGTGCGATTAACAGAACGTACATTACAATATTTTTGTTTTTTTGTTATCGAACGCTTGTAGGCATGCAAGTACAGTGATTACATTTGGGGCTACCACAACACGACGCCCATGGGAGCGTATTACCACAGCTGGAAGAGGCGTAGGACGCTCACGTACGATGACGAGGATTCCTTTCGAGAGAAGGCGAGTGCACTGGCAGGCACTGCCTGCCTGCAAACAGTCCACTTCACGACTCTTATAATTTCCATCTCATTGTATTACGTCGTCTTATTGCATCTATTGTAACTTTCGCGCAAATATGAATTTGCTAATGAAAGTTTTTGTGCCGCTATTAAGGAATGTTATATTTCGTCTAATTAAGTTATTGGTGCGATAAAGTTGTCTAACGAACGATGAACATTCGTGCTTATGATCGCAGTGAGTGAAATTTACTCCAGTATTCCTGCTGAAGCGTTTTAAGGCAAATATGGGAACATTCCTTGTTTAACGTGTTGGCGTCTGTCTTCGTGTAATTACGTTTCGTTCAATTCGCTTAAGCTGTAACTGCCGTAATACTGTATCGCGAATGAAGGAATAATTACTCTGAAGACTATTTACAGAGTTTGCTTACAACAGGAATTGGAACGCTGTCCAGCGTAGCTGACAGCTCGAGCAAAACGGTTGAGTTCATGGTCTTCTTCGCCGGGTCTCCCGCGCGCACTGTACGAGAGACGCACGCAGAGTGCATGTATAGCAATGGGCGCGCCAAGTTAACTCCAAAATCCACGCACTCGGAGCGCGCGCTCGGGCGCGACGCCTTTGGAGCGTAGTTTAATGGCGATTTTAGGCGACGCGTGAAGCATATATTGAAAATCCAGACGGCACGGTGCCTTAGCCACCGCGGTTGAACGCGATTGGCTGAAACGCCGCCGGCGACGCTCGACGCCATTTGCAACCGCCAGTGTGAGAGTACGCCGCGCCACCTAACGCCTTTTACGCTAACCTAACCTAACCTAACTTGACCTAACCTATCGCGGGCGACGCGCAATGGCAATAGTCCTTCAAGGCGTGACATCATAGCGTCCCCGTCCGGCGTTTCAGCCAATCGCGTTCAACCGCGGTTTCTAAGGCGCTGTACAGCGCCTTCTATAGGTTTTCAATGTACGTACCCGGGAACACCAATGCGCCACTCGACGAGTGCTATATCGCGTCCGCATCCGCTACCGCATTTCCCGCGCTTTGTGAACATGGCACCGCTGCGACGCTGCTGCAGTTATTGATCGATATTGACGAGCACGAGGAACTCAACGCGCAGCGACGGAGGCATCGACAGCGGTTTACGTTTGTGATGAAAGCTGTTCGCGCTGCCTATGATTAGTACCGCGCAGCACGCCAATTGTTTCTGCTCCGTCGTAGGACTACTGTATAGTAATTCATTGCAGATCGCAGGAGGACGGAGAGCCTTATGATTGGAGGTGTTTAGAATTATGCGGTCAGCTGATTTTATATTCAATTCACGAGCGCCGCCATCTTGGGCTGTTGTACACAAACAATTTCCAAGTTTCATGAGGAGTGAAGCCACGTAACATGGTCATCAAACGCTGAACGCCTTGATACAAGTATTTTCATGCTTACAAATCGACTGTAGTAACATACATGTTGTTAACGATAGAAGACAGCAGCGTTAACAGCCCAAGATGGCGGCACCTAAACGCTTCCGTAAAATAGTCGCCGAAGAACGATTATTTGGTTACGTACCGCTGCGTCTGACAAGCAGAGGCTGCCGAAATTTCCAAGTCAGGTGTAACGGAAGCGGTGACGTCAAAACCACCGCGGCTTACTCGGTAGCGTCCCCTTTAAATTATATGCCAGTCGGGCAAGGTAGCTGACGTCACGGATCGAAGTGCACCGGCCTAGTGCTATCTAGGAGGCGTTGGTGGAGCGCGCTCCGTTATCGGGCACCGGAAGTTCCTTTCGGCTGTTAAGTTACTTAGAGCGCGCTCTACTGGCTAGGGCGCGCACGAGCTTCTTAACTTATCGCGCCCAATATGTTTCTTTTACCCTGTGTTATCGTCAGTCTGCTGTGACAGATTCTTCTGCTCAAGGGCCACTACAGTGTATTTACTGG
Source organism: Dermacentor silvarum (assembly GCF_013339745.2). NCBI lineage: Eukaryota > Metazoa > Arthropoda > Arachnida > Ixodida > Ixodidae > Dermacentor > Dermacentor silvarum. Next base: position 61,020,788 of record NC_051163.1, on the reverse strand, counting down.
TAAATTATACGAAGCTTCTTCTTCTTCTTTCTGGGGTTTTACGTGCCAAAACCAGTTCTGATTATGAGGCACGCCGTAGTGGAGGGCTCCGGATTAATTTTAACCACCTGGGGTTCTTTAACGTGCACTACAACTCAAGCACACAGGCGTTTTTGCAATTCGCCTCCATCGAAATGCGGCCGCCGCGGCCGGGATTCGATCCCGCGATCTCGTGCTCAGCAGCGCACGCCTTAGTGTTTATCCCAACTTAAATTCTTTTAGACACTGCAATTGCATGGCTCTGGCAAGACTGGTTGCTCGTTCGGCTGGGGCGAAATCCAAAGGACTGAAGTTCTACCGCTTCGAACTTCTTGCTTTGATATATTAGTATTGAACGTTTACTCAAGTCATGAGTAAAGGAACTGGATTATCCAAAGAAGAAAGGCTGTGCTATTATAGACAGCTCGACTGGCCTTCCACAGTATAATGTGGCGCGCGACTTTACAAAGCAGAAGGACAGTGAAATATGCAGCAAGCTTACTTACGTTGAATGTAAATAAATACAGGGGACTCCCGATAAACGAAACTCGTTTAAACGAAAATGCTGGATAAACGAAACAATTGTATCAACTTTGGTTGGCCGCCCATAGGCACAATGTTGGCAAACTTGGGTTAAACGGGACACATCTTTTATGAACTCCCGGTTAAACGGAAATTTAACCGAAACTACCACCTATACCTCATCGTCGTATGGAACAGGAAAGGTCCGACAAACACGTGAAACGGTTATGCTAGAAATAATGAAGAAAATAATATCTATCATGCAGTTGTTGTAATGCTAACGCAAATTAAAGATGCTGAAGTTGCAACAGTGTTTTTATCAGGAGGACTTCGATAGGCAAGTAATGATCGCTGACAGTGTAGCATCTTGAAGTCGAACTGCCATTACTGCTTCGTTCACACCGGTAGGAATAATAGATCGCAAGTGATGCTATTTGATGATGCTATTCGATGAAATGATGCTCAAATGATGCCTTTATTACCTGCTCTGAGGAAACAGTTGAATTATTACGGGGAAATTTTATGGCGAATACTATCATTCTGTTGACGAAAATAGACATTACTTCTTAGTGCGCGTTACCGTTCCGTACCAGAAGCATCTTGAACGCGATGCCTGCGCCGAATTGGCAATTCTTTCGTGAACGAACACCTATCTTGCGCAAAAGAAGGTACAATATTAGAAACTGAGCTCACGTAACGTCTCTCTCTTTCTTTTCACCACAATCATTAATATCGAAACACTCGGACTCTTTTCAATAAAACGATCCTGGGGGATTTTCGTGTCCTTCAAATAAATAAATAAAAATTGGAGGACGCTTAAGCTTCGCCTTTAAGAGTGGAACGCGATAGCATTCCAAGATCCCTGGCTGCTTATCAGGCTTTTTTCTCGCATATTCAAATTACAATCTGACGCTATCACGCCTGCAGGTTGTGGGTAAATCGTACTTTACGATTCTTCTGACGGATTTTACTTTGAGAAATTCAGTTTTCTTCACTAACGCCTTGCGCCACGCGGAGGGCCTGCGCAGTTGATCGGCGTGGTTCGGGATGATTATTTTCGCCAACGACGCCGGTGCGCCCGCGCCCATGCCGACACCGACACCGACGCCGACACTGACGCCGGATTTTATGCGACGTGGGTCCCTTAACTCTATCGCGTTAAAATTTCGGCTAAACCGAACACCCTTTTTCTGTCTGTCCGAGTTCCGTTTAACGGGTGTCTACTGTAAATAAATAAATAAATAAATAAATAAATAAATAAATAAATAAATAAATAAATAAATAAATAAATAAATAAATATGTGCGTGAGAGGGAGAGAGAGAGAGAGAGAGAGAGAGAGAAGCGAGGGAGGTAGAGGTAGGCCCGATAACTGTGTGATCAAAGAGCCTGAAAAAATAAACACGCGCTGTGAACAATGCACGGAAGCTAGGTTGCTAGAGTGCCAACGAAAAAAATGTAAACGCAGGCAAGAAAAGGTGGAAAATGGGCGTAATGTCTCATGACACGGTGAAAGCACCAATGGAGTACTGAACTCTGACATTTTCTGGTCATGTGTTTGTGACCAGTGCTTGGTTGAGTAACATTAGAAGACTTTAGGGTAATCTTTGCTGTAGTTAGCGACGCATGCTGTTATTCTCAAACCAGTTATCGATGCTTTGCTATTGATCTGTATGCAGCTGTGCAAAGGCAAGAAGCTGATCCCGAACGTCAAATACGGACTCGCCGCGTACGACGCCGAGCTCGACGACCGAAGCAACGATTGCGGCGAAGGCGCCTACGCCCGACTTCGCTTCCTGAAGAAGCTCTTGCATTTCTTCAACGAGAAGTTTCGCGAAGCCAGCGATTACGAAGATTGTTTGCAAGTTTAGCAGCGCGTTTCTTCTTGGACGGCTGAGAGATGTCGCATTGTTTGTGCTTTAAGTTACGGTGCCATATAAAAAAAAATACACTTAGCAGAATCACGCCTCTGAGCACATAGCATGCAGCATTAAGAAAGCGATAATTAAATAAATGATTTGAATGGAGCTATATATTGCGAATAATGCCAATGATTCTTGCCGTTGATAGCAAATACGAAGACCATAAATATGTACAGCAAGGCGTCTCAATTTTTCTCCGGTGGTAATGAGTAGTGCCGACAGCGAGGTTACACCCGTTCTATCCCCCCCCCCTCCCCCGCATTCACCCTCCCCTCTATAAAGACCTGCAGCTGAGGGGATGTGGAGATCATGTCGACAAACCAATTAATTGAAAATAACAAACATGATTGCATACACAAGTTGGAGAGCATAGAACTAAAGGTAAAGGCATAGTTATTCTGCTGTCTGGTTCGTTGCGAGGAAGCTGCTTAGAAAGACATGCAGTGCCTTCATTCTTTCTTCATGCCGAACGATGGGCTTTATTATGAGAAGGCCGCAGACTGTGCTACAAATAGTAGGCTACCGGCATACACTATGCATCTGGGCATTCGAAGGTTACGATGAAGTACCTGATAAGTGTCGAATGTAGTTAAACAAAAAACAATGCACTGGTTTTGCGGAAATAGAGTAATTCAGTGTGTCGTATAAAACTTCGGTGTGGTACGTAAAGCGCAATGTTTTCGTTTCTTCACTTGGAAGCACAAGCAGTTGGAATAGCACGTTTTAGTAGAACACTCAAACTGCAGTAGCGCGTTCTGGCCAGCGCTGGCTTTCCTCAAATGTAGCTAGGTACGTCTAGCACTTCTTAATTCCTGTCATTTTACGAACAGCGCAGAATTTAGCCCACTGTCCTGGGAGAGTGATAAGCGCGATGGAGACCTAATTTGGCGCAAATGAGGAGAACGTTATGGCTGAAGTGATTCAGAAGTAAAATGGCTGTGATGGACAACAGATTTTGGAAAAAAAATCTTAATCGTGTGCACAGCCATTATGCGCTATGTTCCTTAACGTGCCAAGAGAACTTTACATCACACCGAGTTTAAATTTGGTGCAAAAACGGGGATTGCTATGCATAATGTGTGATGAAATGTTACGGTTTCTGGTTTATTTATGAGCTTTAATTGCAAATAATTATTGAACACTCCCTTTCTACCGGCATTAATGGGTTATACGAGGCGCCCACGATGTCATCGGTGAGCTAAACAAGGCACCGCATTTATGTTCTGCGGAAATAGGGGGCAAATTATGGGTGATGTACGTGTACGCCATATTCAACGTGTTGCTTTGGTTACGTCGTTAGCAGTAAATTACTTAAGCAAGCGCACCAGAGCGCAATAGTAAGTGTCTTTCACGGACGGGGTAGATATTGCTCGCAGTCGTGCCAGAACATATAGCGGCTATTGAAATCAAACTACCTGAAAGGGGGGAGACTTTATAACTGATGTACATGCGGATGTAAATATCTGTGGGGAAGTAGGGTCTATGGTAATTTTTCTTGAGGAGTGCTCGAATGCGTTACATGCGAGCAATGTTTTAAAGCGTGCCATTTAATTACAGGCAGCTGCATTCGTTAATGTGACTGTTCGAATGAAACTCGTCGGAAAATTGAGCTGTAATATCCTTCAAGGTCGCACAGTTCTCATGTATTAACTTTGAACAAGCATATCGAAGGTTCTCATTTTTATCTTGCCCAGTGTGCTCTTTTACATTGATTCTGTGTAGCGTAGTGTTGCCACTTGTATTTTAGGCCCGGCCCTTGTTTTTATAATTAGGGAAAATATTTGTTTAACGGTCTGTACTCCTGCAACGTGAACTTTCTGACCGTGGTTTAACCTGAATTTTCTCGCATTGCTTATTTCTGCGATACATCGGGTACAATTACTGTACATAAATAAATAAATAAATAAATAAATAAATAAATAAATAAATAAATAAATAAATAAATAAATAAATAATAATAATAAATAAATAAATAAATAAATAAATAATAAATAAATAAATAAATAAATAATAAATAGAGTTACTCTCAACAATACAAAATCATGCAGCTCTCGCACTCCTACACAATCTGTTCGACAGCTCTTCACGATGAGTGCTGTCGCTAGCGGTCACTGAATTCTATAAGTACGTGCAGTCCCCAGTGTTTCGCAGAAGCACCGCGTAATGCTGCTGATAGTGCCCAGACTTACCGTATCTTGTGTAAACGAATATCGTTGCTTTCATTTACGAGGAGGCAATATGCGATTGTTGACACGCAGCACTCCTCTGAAGTATGATGGCTTTCCGAGAAGCTTTGTGACCTGTAATCACGATCACAGAACGTGACACATAAAAGCCTCTAGGCTGCGTGCTCCTACACAGCCCTTCACGATTAGCCACGGCTGCGCGTTATTAAAATTGTGATCTTAAAACGTCAAAACACTCTTTGCTAGTGCAGGCTACCGTTATTTTGATGCTGACGCATGCACCATTGAACTGTACACTCTTCTAGACTATCGCTTAAGCAATGTTTAAAAATATGTGCAATTATATTCACTGAACTTACTTAAAAATGAGTTAATGGGGAAGCCTGAGTCTTGATGAGTACAAAGAGGAAAAATGAGTGTAACTTGGTTAACAAAGAACATTGCGTTATGAAAAGTTAGAAGATAAATTTAGAAGTGGCCTTATTTTTTGGCCTTAGTTGCGGCACTTTCGTTTTACGTATTTATAGCCTGTGCCTCAAGACGGATCTAACTGTGCAGAAAGACATTTCAGTCTTTGCTTTAGGTCAACTTGCTTTAGGATCGCATCAAGAATGCATGAGTAATTGCGTAAGAGGTACATTAGAAAGTCAAATTGCAGTCAGTGGTGAGGATGCCTACAAGAAGGAGAAAGAATCACGAAAAGGAAAATTTGTTATCCCCTCGCGAGTAGCCGAAGTTACAGAGGGAGCCCATACTGGACATAGCAGAACAGAAAAGAAAGCTTCGTAGTTAAAGGGAAATTCGTCCTGGTGCGGGGGACCGAACCAGGCATCAATGCCTTTCAAGGGTGGTCGCTTTACTATCTGAGCTAACCAGGAGATCGCAAAGCGAGGGAGAATTGTTTGACGACTCGAAGCACAAGGACATGGTCTGGTGAGTCTGATGCAAGAAGTTATTAGAGTTTCTACACTCTTAAAAAAAAAAGAAAAAAGAAAAACGTTTGCACCCTTTGGGGGTTATCTTGTCCCACAACAATAATGGTTGTCTGCGTTGCTTGCGTTTCCCTTCTTGAAAACTCGGCGCTCGCTACTTTCTTGTCGAGAATGCTACGTCACCTGATAACGCGCTAGCCGTTCGGGACTCGGAAGTACTGGGCTCGCAGCGTTAATGAAATGCGGGCAGGACAGTTGATGATTATTGTGGGACAAGATAAACCCTAAAGGGTTCAGACTTTTTTAGTAGTGTACAGACACTCATCAGATGTTCTTTAAGGGTTAGGTAACAAAATGAAATGAAAAGCTTTTTTACGGTGAAGATAAGATGAAACCTAAAAAAAAGAAACAATAACAAAAAAGAAATATTGCTACGCAATCCCAACAACTCGAGAGAATATTTTTTAGATGAGGATTTTTTCTCGTGATGTATGAAGAAAAAGAGTGCTTTCGGAATACCGATATTCAGGAGAGAAGAAGAGGCCAGGAGATTGCGCTATTGTTTGACAAAGGGAAGATAAGTGACGTTCGGTACGCAGCGGGTGATGCCACGAACCGACATTATCGGGTGATAGGTCACCTCACCGAGCGAAGGTGCTGCTTGTGAGGGACTGCATGATTGATTTCAGGGCCGTGGAAGGAGGCTTCGACTGCTAATCTCAACGCTCGTAGCCTTTTTATTGGGACTGTAGGTACTGAGCACGTTTTCACTGAGCATCACTCAGTTGTGACAAACGTGACTATATAACAGACTATGAGATGTGCACGTCCCTCTCCCTACAACGGGGTGACATTGCGGTGTTTGTTGATAACAGAGTCCTAATTGTACGGTCCTTCATAAAGCGGCTGGCTCTGAAACCTTATGGCGTAAATGTCTTGGGAAGCATACGAGTTGAACGTATAGGCGGAGTGTATGGTGTGCTCAGAAGTACTCGAGCCAGCATCGATAAATGAAATATCTTTTTCGCAATATTTGCGCGCAGGCTGAGCCCGAAAATGTTGTCATGACTTCAATGTCCCGGACGAGAAATAAGATAAACTGAATCCGTTCCCGTGAAGCAGGCTCAGCAGTCATAGGCATATCGCTTCTGCCATGGGATGACACTAAAGCAGTACCATATTTTGCGAAGGTCTGTGGACTAGTGAATCCATAGGAGAGCCCTGGGGTCCCTGCTACCCTTTTTGCGGCGGTTACTCCGTTTTTGATGACATAGTAATTGAAATCAAAACGCTAAAAATGACCGAAGCAACGATTAAGGAAAGCAATGGCGTCAGTTCTAATGTTTACGTACAAAACGTATATTAGGGGACATTAGGCCTCGTCAGGTAGGAGGATTCCTCGTTGATCGCCGGCAGTTTGTAAGAATATTGATGAGCATATATAGGTCAGAAATTTGTCAGCTCAAGCGAGGTGTGTCCCAAGAATGTGTCCTTGAACTTAGTTGTGCTGCTTTTTTATCTATTTTGACAACCTGATGCAGTTGTGAAAAGAGGTTATTCGTACTTGACTGCGTGGTTAATCCCCTTTAATGACAAATGCACTGTCAATAAATGTATCAAAAGTCACATAATTTTATCCTGAGGTGCTGCTCACTCGTGTGAAAAAAAAACTAATTTAAATTGGTAGACATAATTTTTAATCATTTTATAGTGTGTTCGTCGCAAATTACGGAGTAATTAAATTTCGACTTATAATGTACAGTTGGTAATGTCGCATTTCTTTAACAAAAATTGACTCACAGGCCCAAACCACATTAGCAAGTTTATTATTGGCTGCAAGCATAACGAGGAAAAAAAAAACTACTACACACTGCACCATGGTTGACAAAACGCAGCACGTCAAACATGGTAGTGCCTTCAGTAAAGCAGTCACATGTAGCATTACTCCGCAGACTGAAGGGAACTGGAGCAACGTTGGGTAAGCTGAGGGATCAATGGACTCGGAGCTCAGTTTCCGTTGTTTTTTTTCTTAGTACTAGTGAATTGAATTGGCAAAAAAGAGTTCGCGTCCACAAATTTGACTGAAGGGGCTATACAGAAGTCAGATCGGTTAATAACGAAGTACTTGTTAACAACTTTTTAAGAAAAGCACGTGGAAGACGGCTGGAAGACACAACACACCAAGCACAACAAACAGGTTAAGAACGGGCATTTTCACAACGATCACGATAAATAGTTTTCTCTTCCTTCAACTCGTCATCGGAATTGTTTTCGTGAACGTATTATAAACGCAAGAACTGGCGAACAGTTTCCCACCCATACCACTTGCAACAGTCGTATTGGTGTGTTTGTTAGTTTGATCAACTGTACGGGTGCACTGTATGGGTGAACGATCGATACTTTCCATCTCTCTTTGTGCCACAAATAATCTTTATTTGTGGCAAACAAAGGAGCTGGGACTTAAAAATGCGGCGTCTGATCTACTCAAAATGTGATTTACTGCTCGCACCATGTCGTGAATTTGAATATGATTTCTTTATCTGCATAAAGACGGCCACGGGTCACACGTTCTCGCAATGTGTGAGCACGAAGTAGGCGCCATGTGGTTACCACGCCACAATATATATATATATATATATATATATATATATATATATATATATATATACCGTTTGTACAGTGTCGGCTCAAGGACGACGGTGACGTGTGTCAAGCACTGGATTTTGTTTTTATCGGAATGCATATCTTCTGGTTATTCCGAGTAAGCCGCTCATACGATCAGCATTGCCCTTTGAACAAAAGATCGCTGACGGTTATCTCTCGCATGCCAAACAGTGGGTTGCATCGCACTGGAGGTTTCGGTACGAAGTGTCGTATCGCACCGACGTGTTGCGCGATCAAAATGCGAAGCCAGAACAGCCATCTTCTCTTCCCGGATGCTGGCGAAGCATGAAAGGACTCCGGCCGAAGAGATAATGGTCGGGTGGGCGGAGCCGCGAGAGGGCGAAGTGTCCCACTTCCGCGGCCCTTCTCGAACCGGCAAATGTGAGAGGAATAGGAAACGCACGTCACTCTTTCGGCGGGCAGTCTGGGTGCTCCGTTAGAGTGTGTAGGTTCGAACTCCTGCTGGACGTGGGCCGGCGTATACCAGTGGCATTGGGGATTAATAATCGACGTATGACCTCAGGGGCCTTTCTTGAGGTGCTTGATCTACTGAAGACAATTACACTCACTACACAACAGGATTAACGGGCTGCTTTGACGTTTGCACGAGGTGAGCAAATCTTCTGTATTCTTTAAATACTATTTTGCATTCCTTTCGGCTTGGAGAGCCGCACAAAAAAAAAAAAGAGAAGGCTGTGATCACTGTAAAAAAATGAAAAAATCAGAAACTCATAAATTTTAAGAAGAATGCGAACTATTGTTTTCTGTGGAAATGCTTCGTTTTGCTGTCAGATTGAATCATTGTGGTTTACTTCTCACGAATTTTCTTTCTTTCCTTTCACAATGCAGTTCTCTCAGCTTTGGTGACTTGATTGTTCGCTAACGGAATGCTAAAGAGAACACGGGGCTTTTAGGCCCCGTGTCGCAGAAAATTTGGCGTCGGTGTCGGCGCCAGCGTCTGCGGCCCCAAAAAAATCATCCCGAACCACCCCGACCACGCAGGCCCTCCGCGTAGCGCTGAGGCGTCAGTGAACTAATTGAATTTCTCAAAGTAAAATGCGTCAGAAAAATCATGAAGTACGACGAAACCACAAGCTACAGACGTGATAGAGTCGGATTGTAATTTGAATATACGAGAAAACATAATTCTATTGCGCGGAAACTCACCCAGAAACCCCTTTTCCAGCATTTATACCATTCATACAGCGGCGCCTCGCGGTTAGTTCCTTGCAAAAACACCATCCAGATGGTGCTCTCCTCCTCGGCAGCCGCATGACGAGGCGAAGTTGGAGAAAAAGAAAGCTGCAGTTGCCGAGAAGCCTGACAAGCATTCAGGGATGTTTGAATGCTATCGCGTTCCACTCTTAAAGGCGAAGCTTAAGCGTCCACTATTTTTTTTTATATTGCCAGTTGCACGAACTCGGGCGTGCCTCTAATTAATGTGCCCAAAGACCGTAAATGTGCGGATAATGACTTTTAAGAATTGACTATACATGCTTTTGATGCCGTAAGCCGTGAGCCGGTTTAGCCTATAATATAAAAAGATGGTTACATTCAAGTTCACTTATTCACAGCTTTAGCAGTCTTCTGTTGTTACCTTGCATATTACGAAGCGCGTTGTTTATTAATAGTACAAGTGGAGCATTAGGAACAAATAAGTAGCTCAGGACTCTTCGCTGAGTGCGAATGATGTCTATTTAGCCTGAAAAATTGTTATCTGAGCGACGTACAGCGTGCTACACTGCGTAACCTCTCGTGTTTTAAGTTTACTGTGGCCACCGAGATATAATTCACACTTTTGCTCCAATATTACGTTTGATCATGCACAGCCGACGATATTATATATTCGAAACCATTAAAAATATTCGTATTTGCGAATAGGCGCTACTTGGTTCGAATGCCGAATGGGATTGGACCATAGTTGGTTCGTTATAAAGGTTTCAATAACCGCGCACCGGTAAAACATAGCATACAGTGAGCGGCAAAGTAACTTTCACGTAACTACATAAACGCGTGCTGTTCAGGCCGTGTTCATTTCACAGATTAACATCGCTCGAAATGGGCTGTTTGAGCGAAAGGTTGCCTCCAAAGCGTTGTTCATTTTTAGATACTGTTCTGCACTGCTGAATATAGCGCAGGGCCGACGTACCATCGCGGCCAAGCGGAACCTCGGAAAAAGCTGAATATCTCAACAGCCGTTGATCCTCACTCCTAAGCCTTCGCACTCTAAGAGCCTGAATATTTCTTCTGCCGTGAATAGCATTGGACAGATTGTGTCTTCTCGTCTGACCCGTTCATTGATAGGTAACGTTCTGCTTTTCTTGTGGAGAAACAAGGTAGCAGTGGAATCTTTATAGATATTTCCTAATATATTAATGTATGCCTCATGTACTGCCTGATTACATAATTTCTTCCATGAATGCTGGTATCTCTACAGAATTGAATGCATTTTCATAATCTATGAAATTTGCCTGATCGATGACATGAATGTGATTCATTGTAGAATATGTCTCTTTTCGAATCCAGACTTGTGTCTTTAACTGAGTGAAGTCAAGTGTTGCCCTGATTCTATTGGAAGTTATCTTGGTGAATATTTTATACACTATACGTTAAGAGACCGGAAGAAAGTGGTGTGGATGAGAGAGCAAACGGGAAAGTCCAATATTCTAGTTGACAATAAGAGAAAAAAAATGGAGCTGGGCAGGATATGCAATGCGTGTAAGGCATATAAACGGTGGACCATTAGAGTTAGAGAATGGGTGACAAGGGGAAGAAAGCGCGGTCGAGGATTGCAGAAAGTGATGAAATTAGGAAATTTGCAAGCGCAAGTTGGAATCAGCTAGCGCAAGACAGGAGTAATTGGAGATCGCTAGGAGAGGCCTTCGTCCTGCCGCATCACATAAAAATAGGCTGCTTCTGATGATAATGATGATCTCCACAGCCAGGGACCATCAGCCTGTCATGAAGAAATAAATTAGAAAGTCCATAGATTGTCTATGGACTTATTGTTGACGGCTTTGTTTTTGTATAGATTTGTCCTTTTGTCTGTACAAAATCTATAGACTGTCTGTCGACAAACGTCGATAAGGTGTTTATTTCCTTTTGTCTGCGCCCCTTCTATAGCCTGTCCTACAGACAAATGTCGATAAGGTGTCTATCGGTTGTCTATTCCTAGTATATGGACTCTCTATAGATAGCTTAAGAAAACTTTTGAAGGGTCGTGTTCAGATTTCCAGTCTCTGCTAGTATGTGCGAACAACATATTCTACGCCTTTACTGACTGCGGTCACAAAGTGCTCGGAAATCAAACGTTTCCTTACATCCCGTGGTCCGTAAACTTCCGACGCTGACTGTACACTTTCTTTCAGGCTTTTTCACTGTAGAGGGTAGCGAAATATTTCCGATGCCTTTCTGAACATTGTGAATAATAAGCAAGTTTGCGCATATCGACCCGTATGCCCCCAAATCCAATGAGCATGAACATAAGGGGGAGCACGTCACATATGAGATAAGGAACATGGGGGCGTTTATATGGAATCCCCATACGTTCCTGGGGGATTATTGGACGAGAGGGCATTATATAAATATACAGGGTGTTTCAGCGAACACTTTCATAATTTATTTAAGGTTGCCTGTGGCAGATAGCCCAATTCTAGTTAATGAGGTGGTCTACTCGAAGAGGCGGACATTACTTGCTCAAAAAATTGAAATGCATAGTTGACTAATTAACAGAAATTCACTAATTAAGTTTTTAACTAATTACCTGATGGCCCATATTGCAATTTACAAATTGTAGCCGTGCAGTTCGCAAGGCGGATCCACTTGGAACGAATTCTCGGGATGACATCAGTTTCGCGATAATAATTCCCGAACATTGCGGAGAAATGCATTGGCGTTCCAGTTATATATATATATGTACATATTATGGGGCATTGACTAATTTGACACATTCTGCTTGCAGACATTGAATGGACATGCATGGTTCTGGGAAAGTGCTCCTGTGCCTGGCCTGCTTCGGGCTGCACCTCTTTGCGGACACGGCAGCAAACCCAAGTAATGGAAGTGTGCACTTGGAGCAAAGGTAGTATAGTTTTTTTCTTAATTAAGTAGGGACCTCCAATAATTGACCCCGGAAGTATTGGGCCCGTCATATGGAAATCTTAAATTATACGCAAGAGCATTTACTTATGGTACCGCGTTTGCTCTTCCGCCAATTATGATAACGATCGGTGTGATAACTGATGAGTAATCGATGGCAGCGCGACAATGGTCAATGATCGATAATTCATATAAATATTTTTGTGTGTGATAATTTGTGCTTGTTTGCCTTATTTTGGGCCGCTTGCATTCACAGCGTGCACTATCGCATCTACAGTTCTACAGTTTTCTCGTCTGTTCTCTGATAAGTATTGTCTGAGTTAGGAGCTCGCCAGTACGTATATTGCGCATTTTCACTGAATGACCGTTTTGATCAATAACTGCAAGATCATGTTTTATATGGAATTTTATCGTTTTTTTTTGCATTAGTGTGACGACCCTCTGCCTTTAATATGGAGGCCACCTATTGAAACATAGACAAAAAATTGACAGTTTCACCCGAAGGGCGACGCACTGACCGCGATCGCAAGGTTTTGCGCCGCCCTTGAATTTCTCGGACGTTTTTTTAACTGTACGCGTGTCCGACTAACGCGGACGCGATACACGCGGTTGCAGCAAAATTTCACGCATCCTTAGACGCTTTACCAGGCCTACAATGACATCGCACCGGCTCGACTGCGCTGCCCCGTAATGAGCCGCACCAGTAAAATTATATCACTTTCATCTTTGAGCTCTAATATTGTTTTCAACTTTTGATATTTAATAGCTTGAGAAAACTTAAAAACTTAAAGGGGCCCCGAACCTTTTCACTTCCTTCGTGTCACCTTTACAGTTATTTTGCCTTCTCAATAAAGAACGACGGCCGTGCCTTGCTTGCCCGGCGTCAGAGAAGCTGTTTGATTGCGTGGTCGGATATTGAGTTAGCTGCTGCATTTGCGTACTACTATGCTTTCCGAGCATGATATAAACAGACAAAGGAATCAATTATATCTAAATGTACTGCGGTCCTCGAGTGCTACCTCATTGAACTAAACCGCTACCTCAATGATACGTGGTGTCTTAACGCTATTCGAGACCTTTTTCACTGCTGGCAATAGCTATCACGAAGTGTAATTAACGCCGAGTAGGTAAATGTTTAAAGAAAATGCATTTTTGGAAGAGTAACGTTCTCTTAGTTCGAAGGCTGAATTTAAAACATGCACAACGGCGAATAATTATTAGCGTTTGATTTCAGCACAAATATGCTGCCCTATAAAGCTTCCAGACTTGCTTCTAAATGATCCTATACATTGTCTTCTCTTACACCCTTTCGTAGTTAAGTCCAGTGGAAGGCAAGTGCGTGAGTGTATGAATGAATGAATGAATGAATGAATGAATGAATGAATGCGTATAGGTAATACAAGGTTGATGTTACCCAATCTAGCATAATCTACGGATTCCTTTCGCTCGATTCTATTCCCTTCTTAACAAAATTATGGGGTTTTACGTGTCAAAACCAGTTCTGATTATGAAGGACGCCGTAGTGGAGGACTCCGGAAATTTGGACCACCCGGGATTTCTTTAACGTGCACCTAAATCTAAGTACACGGGTGTTTTCGCATTTCGCCCCCATCGAAATGCGGCCGCCGTGGCCGGGATTCGATACCGCGACCTCGTGCTCAGCAGCCCAACACCATAGCCACTGAGCAACCACGGCGGGTTTCCCTTCTTAACACCCACCACTAACGACGGGGTGATATCCTTGATAACCTATACTGGCGGGTCGCCGCTCGGACAGCCCTCACGAAGCGCGAAAAGGATTCTCATTGCAGTATAATTGCTGCCTTACTCTGGCCCTAATGAATTCTTGTTGGCACATTATTCAGGGCCACAGACGATGTACCGCTGTTCTTGACACGATACATACTGAACGGGAGCATCGACGAAGCCCAGAGAAGGAGCAAGGTGGACCTGTTCGAAAGTCACGTAGGAGCGAAGGCGCACTCGGGTTACGTCACCGTCAACGAGAGCACCGGAAGCAACTTGTTCTTCCTCTACATCAAGGCTGCCAATGTGCGTACTGCTGGGTGGGGGGGCACTCGATTGGTATATGAGAACAGAATTGGTGTATACTTGGGTCACTTCCCGCTTATCTGTAGGACATGTGTTATCTATTAGGGGTGTGCGAATAGCAATTTTTGAGACTGAGTCGAATGCGAATTGCATATTTCCAGAAGCGAATCGAATATCGATTACTTTTCGAATGGTTTTGAATAATCGGAGAGAGAACACCTCCCGGAACTCTTCAGAACGTACAAGGGAGAATCAGAGTTCTGAGAAAAAAGCACATTGTCGTAAAAAGACCCGTTTTCGACGACATGGCCTGATCCTATTTATCGTGAGAAGGCTTAGAAGCCTCGGGCACATTCGAAAAAAAATTTTACATTGCTTCCTTGCAGCTAATGCTAATTATGCTAATTGTATTTCCGTTGCAAACTGTAAGCGCGCCAACTTTGCCCTATGTCTTGAAAGATGTCAATATTAAGTAATATAATGCCTCTCGCAAACAAATCAGCGCTTAACTGCTCCTCTTTAGCATACGACGCCATACATCACCTTTATGCTTCTACTTTACTGGACAACGTGCCTGATATCGTTTTTGAGAGTGTTCTGTTTGATATGTCTGCTGCTTGACATGTCTTTGATATATATATATATATATATATATATATATATATATGCTGGCGTGGTAAATCAGCGGCTATATTTGCCACTCTGCTGCTTAGCACGAGGTCGCGAGCGCGGTTACATTTGAAAGCAAAATGTTTCTGTTACGTGCACAATTGTGAGCAAAAGTGCTCGCAATTCCTCGCAAAAGTGCTCAAGTGCTCGGAATTGCGAGCACTTGAGCTCGGCAAAAACGTGAACTATTTCTCGTAGCGCTGCTCCGCAACGCGGAATTTCTTCAATACACTGCATTTTCTGACGACAAGAGCGCAAGCAAAACTATTTGATTTCAATCGGCGTGTACAGGATGACAAGAAAAAATATTTTGTGGCACCAATATTATCCAAACTTTAGCTCGGGTCTGTACATTAAAAAGCCTAGCAGCAAAAGCCAAGATAACACAGGCCTTCACAACACCGCCTTTCATATACAGCCCATGCTGCATTGGGAAACGTAAGACCGATTGATACAAGTGAACGCAAATTATGCAAATTATTTCATCATCTTATTTGTTTTCTCGCTCTCACCCTCGCCTTTGTTTTAGAACCGAAGCGGCGAGACGCCGCTGGTTCTGTGGCTCGAAGGCGGTCCCGGCAAGTCAGCGCTGTTCGGCCAGTTTCTCGAAAGCGGACCGCTGGGTATCGGCGCTGACGGACAGCTCTATCGGCGACGGCCGACGCTCCAGGAGGAAGCGGACGTCGTCTACCTAGACCAGCCCGTTGGGGCCGGCTACAGTTTCACGAGGGACCGTCGGGGTTTCGCCCGCACCCTGGACGACATCGCCGGCTCGATCGAGGAGTTCCTGCGGCAGTTCCTCGTGCTGTTTCCAGAGAACAGAAATAGGCGCTTCTACGCGGCCGGAGAGTCGTACGGCGGTAAGGAGGGGTGGCGATCGTGATTTGTCGCCAGATTGGACAATGCCATCGGGAACAAGAAGGAAGTGAAAGTGTGAAAATTGGGGCCAAGGGCGCGCCCACACTAGCCGGAAAAAAATGGGGTCGTGAGTGTCGCGCGCGGGGCAGAACGTGCTCTGCGGAAGCGGAAGTACGTCAAGTTTTGACGTTTTACCGCAACGGACGGTGCTGTTCGGTGCTATTTTTCGCGGCGTATATACCGGAGAAGCGGAACACCATTAAAAAAAAAACAATCTAATCTTTCACGAGGGCAGACGCGCCGCAAGAAAACGCCCCTCTTCCTCCGACTGCACATCAGAGTCGTTGCCAAACTCAGACAAGCGCCGGTGTTAAAGCTGTCGCTTGAAAACCAATCGGAAAGGACGCCGGCTAATGCGGCAGTGCCGACACCCCCGTGCGATTGCAGCGAGCGTCCCGTCGCTCACGCTTTTCCGCAAGCGTGGTCTAAATTTTCTGGTGTATTGTGGGCCGACGAAGCAAATATAGAAGGGCAGGAAGAGCGTGCAAACTACGTGTTCCCACGTTTCGTTCCTCAGTGCTTTATTTCAAAGTGTAATCATCTAACCGTTTTTCCTGATTTTTTTTTCTGCAGTTAAAGCTTGGCAAAGCCAGTAACGTTTTATTGTAGTCATGCGCACGCGTACAAACACATACGTACACACATCATCTGAGATAACAGGTTGACGCTACCTTTCGTAATATGCAACGTATGCAGCCCCAAGCTGATGAAAAATAATGACACTTGAGAGCTTGGGCAATGAAGTGTTTTAAGTTCTAGTGGTATACCGAGTTAAAACGAACCAGACTTTCGAATTAACATAAGGTGACTACTGGCGCAGGTTTTCATCGTAGCTTAAAAGTAAAAAAAAATATAACCACGCAATCGTGTTTGACTTCACATCTCCTCGTATTCTCGTTCTTTTTTTTCTGTTTCGTTTGCTCCAGCTCGATCAGCCCTTGGGATCGTGAATCGTCTGCAAGTTAACCGGAGCCTGCCACTGAGAGTATCGGGGGCGATCCTCGGAGTTCCATTCGTTGCCCCTCTTCTGGACCTCATGGACTCTTCGGACTACCTGTACAGCACCGGACTCATCGACGGCCGAGGGCACCAACTCTTCGCCGAGCGCTTCCAACAGATCAAACTCGCCGCCGGGGTCAACCGCACGATAGCCGCCGCGCTACTTCTGAAGACAGTGTTCAACGCCAATTTCGACGACGAGCCGAGCCTTTACGAGCAGCTCACGGGCTACACGGACCACGGAAGCGTGCTGCGAACAAAACCGGAACCGCAAACGCTCAAGTACCACGAGTACGTCACGAGCGACGCCTTTAAGAGGGCCATTCACGTCGCCGGAGCGATGCCACTGGAGGCCCAAAAGCTGGCTTTGGGACTGAGCCTGGCGCAGAGCGACTACTTCACCGACATCAGCGACACGTTCGCCAATGTCCTCGACTCCAACAAGGTGCTTCTGTACACGGGGCAGATGGACACGGTCTTTCCGGCGGTGAACACGGACCGGTATCTGCGTCAGTTGAAGTGGAGCGGTGAGCGCGAACTCGCGAACGCGCAGCGGGAGGCGTGGTACTCGTTCGCCGATGCCCACGTGCCAGCGGGATACGTGACACGCGCACGAAACTTGACCTACGTGCTGGTCTCTCGTGCCGGCCATCACGCCACCTTCGACAAGCCTGAAGCGCTATTCGATCTCATGTACAGCTTTATTCACGGCAGAAAATACAGAGCGTCGTGAGTGTGCTGTATACCTGAGCATTCTTGTATTTGCCACTGTGTTCGCTGTGACAGTCTCTCGTTCTGTGGCAAAGATTTGACAGCATGTCATCATCATCATTATCATCATCGTCATCATCATCATCATCATCAGCCTATTTTATGTCCACTGCAGGACGAAGGCCTCTCCCTGCGATCTCCTTACCCCTGTCTTGCGCCTGCAAATTTCCTAACTTCATCATACCATCTGGTTTTCTGCCGACCTCGACTGCGCTTCCCTTCTCTTGGTATCCATTCTGTAACCCTAATGGTCCACCGGTTATCCATCCTACGCATTACATGGCCTGCCCAGCTCCATTTCTTCCGCTTAATGTCAACTAGAATATCGGCTATCCCCGTTTGTTCTCTGATCCACACCGCTCTCTTCCTGTCTCTTAACGTTAGTCCTAAGATTTTTCGTTCCATCGCTCTTTGTGCGGTCCTTAACTTGTTCTCGAGCTTCTTTGTTGACCTCCAAGTTTCTGTCCCATATGTTAGCAGCATGTATAAGTTTTCATTGCTGCCATTCGACAGTTGCAGGAAACATATATACAGAGAGAGAGAGAGAGAGAGAGAGAGAGAGAGAGAGAGAGAGAGAGACAAACGTTTATTAAGCTGAATCAGTGAGAAAGAGTTCTTTCTTCACCCAAGGCGAGTGCCCTCCTCAGTCCAGGTAGCCATGGGCCTTTGCTGCTTCCCTGGCCTAATTCACCAGCTTGAGCTGGTCCTCCAAGTCCGGGGCCGAGAGCATGGCCTCCCACGATTCTTGGCGGTCTTCTTCTGTGCTTTTGTCTTCGGCTCTTCTTGACTGAGCTTATTTATTGTTGGGTTTTGCAAGGTTAGGGCACCGCATCACCATGTGACATCGGTTGACCGGTGCAAAGAAGAATGTAATATTTTTAGAACATCAGAAGTAATTGACGGATGTCAACTTGTCAGGTACAGATGGTTAAGATTTGGCGACCTACAATCGCTAAAATGCCGTTATGTCGCGCGAAGTTACGCGATGAGATATAAATTATCTCAGAACGTAAAGCAATTCACGGTGCTTCTGAAAATCATGGCGTCCGCAAAGATTTTGCTTGTATCTTGCGCATGCATCACGAAAAAAAAAAATCTAACAGAGTTGCAATATTGTCGACACTGCTTCCATGACTGACCTTGCAAAATATTTTGGGGCGAAATAAATCTGTACATTTAGAAGGGTCTTAGGCATGTCGCCAAATCCCCACGACTGTCTCGCCACAAACTCACAGAATATGTAATGTTTCAAGCTGAGAATTTTCCCGATAATAAATAAAGGGACCAGGGACGCAAATATATTGCACTGACAAAATATGTCAGAATCAAGAACAAATGTGGACAGATGTCGGTCTTTTTTTAAATATAAAAGTAATGCTTCCTTTATTGTTGCTGAAGTGACTTTTCTCTATGTATATTCAATTACGTTTCCTCACGATGTACGACAATGTCTACAAGAGTTAACGGCTGAAGTTCGCTTTATTTATTGCCACTAGTGCTGCAACTGCTGGAATACGGCTTTTGTATTGTTATTCGCCATGTTTTATGCTTCGGTTGGGCCTAAAAGACATTTCAAGTTTCTTAACGAATCTTTCTCTTCTGAAGCTCTTCACCTATATTGGCGCAGGAAAAGATAAACTTTGCAAACTTCTTAGCTTGTGTACAATCATGTGTCTAATCGAGAAGGTAAGACTGGAAGCGTTATTTTCTTTAACCTGCTGCTGAAGAATAGAACGAACATTAAGTTACTGGAGAACGCGAATAAAATACGCC
The DNA here is from genome assembly GCF_013339745.2 of Dermacentor silvarum. NCBI lineage: Eukaryota > Metazoa > Arthropoda > Arachnida > Ixodida > Ixodidae > Dermacentor > Dermacentor silvarum. The sequence goes on along the minus strand of NC_051163.1, from coordinate 61,001,266 downwards.
AATACTTTGAAAAATATAAAGCGCTCGCATGGATTCATATAGTTAAATTTGAATTTCAACCGCTTTCAGTGCGTAGTATATTTCATAAGATGTAAACAAGAGACGGAAAATTTCGTGTGCATCTATGATTGAAAATAAGAGGGTGTTACAAGGTGTGCCCTGTAGAAACGCGGCACGAAAGAATGGGACAACAATCGATCTGGGGAAAGATGGCGCTCGTGCCGTATTTGAATTTCAGAAAGCTTGCAACCCTTTATAGCGCTATGCTCCAAGACTTCCAGTGTGCTAGAGAATTGGAAGGATGGCGGCATTAATTCATACAAACAGGAGCGCTGAAGTATTTAGTTATAGGTCAGGTAGCTTACGTGTCGTCTGTACAAAATATTCACTAGGTATTATCAAATAAAATTGAGGCAATGCTATTTCAGCCAGTTTAGAAAACGGGCTGTCTTTAGAAAGCGATATTAAGCTGTGTATCACGCGCGTGTCATTAGTAAGTGAAACGAGAAGCCTCTGCAATATAACCTCTATGTATAATTCAATAATGATACCAGCAGTTGTGGAGGCATTGCGTAGCTAAGGAGCAGATAAAGCATATGTGAATGTATGAAGAAATATCTACACAGACGTTACACCTACAGTTCCTTCCAAGAAGATTAAGCAATGACTGAACAGTAGCATGAACCTCTGTTTCAGATGCCCATAAATCTTTTTTCGAGTAGATTTAACCGCCCTCTCCCCCCCTACCCCTCCCGACATTATTTTGAACTTTCCGTGCCCATGTCCTACGGCACTGAGTACATCGGCCGAACGGGCCGCCGCGTAAGCGATCCGGAGCATCACAACAGAGCAAAAGACGCCGCCTGTCTGTAGAGACACTGAAAACTCGCTCAATGTGCGCCCGAGAGGGAAGGTCTGTGTAGTAACGTACGAACACCTTGCTCGAACATTGTGATTACTCAATGCCGCGATGTTCGGGTCTGGGTTCTCTATGAAGCGCAGCGCTTCATTGTTGCTGAGGCTAGGGGAAGGCATTCGTGACGAGGCCAGTGAAAAACTAAAGGAAGGTGTTAGGTGATTTCCTGGCATCGACGTGCGCAGTGGCTATCGCTATTAATCCATGTCAATTTGTCGGCCAACACCTGGACACCTCCTCTCGGCCCCCTTCACTTGTTAGTCATTCAGAGTCAAACTACTAATTGTAACAGGCGCTAGCAAACGCTCTCGTTCCTTAAAAAGATGTCCAAATCTGTAATGTAATTTAATATATTACTGCATATTATTCAACCCTAAAAATACTGGCCGTCGGTTACAATTGCTAAAATAGGTGTGTATGTATATGAGTCACGCAGTATCAAACAGATAAGGAGTTTACCTGCCAAAAACATTTGTGTATATCAGAGAACTCAAAGACTGTACTAAGCGAAGAAGAATTCAGCAGCAGCACTTATCGCCTAAAGGCCATCTATAAGCGCTTCTAGGAGAGAGGGAGAGAAACTCATTACATGCGAAAATCTCACAGGTTGGACCTCCAAAAGAAGTGTGCAAATTGCAAGCCTGCCATGTTCAGGTGATCCAGGCGTAGCTGTAGGACACTGCCTGTGGGAAGGAGGTAGCCCATTTAACATGTTTTCATCCCTTTAAAATCTGTATTTCCCTACAAATCCAATTTCTCAAAGCTGCGTCGCCTGCCACAGCTTGTTTCGTCAAAAATGTAAGTGGTTACATCGAATGGGTTACTGAAAAAAAGTTACGGAATTACAGGGAGCGTTACCCGGTAAACAAGGTAATTGTCAAACTACAATAGTGCCCAAAACGTAATTGATTACAAGTAACTGATCGCATGTAATTCGTTACGTGCAAGTCTGGTGAGTATGTGCCGCTGAGCGTGCAGCTAAGAAAGAACAATTCTAAGCGTTCGCACACACCGGCGAGCCACGCTTCTCGTCTCCGAGGCCACTGCGCGGACTTCTCGGCAGTGCCAATAGATGGCGCAGTTTGTCCAGAAAGTAGCGCAAGAGAGGTGCCCGGTTGTCGCATGCCTCCTCTACCTCCTATCCCCCACGCCCAGGAACAGAGGGAGGCGCTGCTGTCGCGCTCCCGCCTCTCGGGCCAGATCATGTTGGTTGAGAGGTTGGTCGCAGCCAAGACGGCGCATAGATTCCCGTGGAGAGGAAACCGTTCCTGCCAATCAAGCCATCCTTATGCTCATTAAAGATGTTTTAGGGGCGAAAAAAAGATCTTTAGGGGCTCATTAAAGATGTTTTAGGGCCACAAAAGCGCTGCTTCGATTTTTAAAAACTACAGGACTGAGTGACCGTCTATGACCCGGACTGATTGATAATCAGTGATAGAACAGAGATCTGTTGCTACGTCGGTGATATCAAGAGTGGCCTTTCCATTCTTCTCTTAATCTCTCTCTCCCCTTTTTCCTTCCCCCAGTGTAGGGTAGCCAACCGGGCTCAGTCCTGGTTAACCTCCCTGCCTTTTATTAAATCGTTTTCTCTCTCTCTCTTTAGGGGCGAAGCTCCTTAGGGCCGAGCCTTGTCCCTCGTCCGTTGTCCGTAGCTCTCTGGTTTGCATGGAGACCGCTAGGAGCGCTGCGGTGCACAAGGGCTAAATAAGCGCTCTATATACTGTACACATGTACAGTGTATATATATATATATATATATATATATATATATATATATATATATATATATAGTATGTGTACGCCAAGCTCCGGCTTCCGGTTCCGCTTCCGGAGAACGCTTCCGGCGTTTTGCCCGAATGATCCCCCGGTGCTTCGTCCACTCATCATCATTCACTTTGTGGATATGCGGTGTTTTTTTTTTTCGCTCTCTCTTGTCGCATGACGGATTTCTCAGGCGCTCGCATGCAATGACGCGCCATGCATTTGGGAGGCCACGCGCAGGCGGCGCTAAATGGCGCCGATTGTTCTTTAGGAAGCGCGACAGAGGAATCCCGCTGCAGTACACACCGCATACATAACTCGTTTCGACGGCGGAAATATGTTGTGTCCCTATAGGAATTCAAAGCTAAAGCTTTATCGTCGATAGTCATCGGGCGATGGGTTCTGCCTCTTTCGATTAGAATTTCCATAATATCAGATCAAACTGCCTCAAGAAAAGGCTTTTTTTTTGGAGCGCCTACAGCGCAACGGTCATGCTAATGTCTGAAATCAACTTAGGGGAGCTGTTCGCGGTCGCTGGTGACGCGTTATTCGTTGGTTCTAACCTGGATTTGTGAGCGGGCCCCCCAGAATGAACTCCAGTCAATAAATCTTAATTGGAGGATGAAGGCCTCTCCCGGAATGTACGTACAATGAGCCCTGCCATGGATGAGGCGCATCCAAACTGCGAAAATATCGCAACGTAATCATTCGATCTGAACTTTTGCCTCTCTGCTGCCTCGGTTGAGAGGAGGGGGCTGTCCATAAAATCTAAACATTCAAACAGCCGAAAGCACATCTGATTGAAGAAATGTTCATTTCCTCCTGCTCCTCCTCCGGACTAGGGCAGCATGTGCGTCTCAAATAGCGATAGTATGTGGCGTTCGGCGGCGAACACGCCCCTGCTTTTCTGGGAGAACTGAGTATGGCAGCAAGTTCATATATGGCAGAAATAAGGGCGGGGGTATGAATGACTTTCTGGCGAAATTTTAAGTGTCTGGAGTACTATTGCCCCCCCCCCCCCCTTTTGCAGTGAAGTAATTACTGCATGCAATCGAAACCGTTATAAAAGTGTTATTCGCCTTTTTTTTCAGGTGTTATTTATGAACGAAGCATGAATGAGAGTTTAGGCTTGCAGAGAATGGTGGCCATGATATGGGTGATGCGTGGTCGAAATTTAAAGTGGGTAGCTGTGTGAAAAAAAAAACAATTTCGCGATAAACTTCTTATTCACTATCCCGTGCATTATGCGCGTGTTCACGAACTGCGCAGATTGTTTGGCCTGGCGTCCTGTGGGAGAAAAATTCGGTGCCAAGCTAACATTCTGCAGAAATGGGGGCCCTTTATGGTGAAGTGTAGCGCGAAATGTTTGACGAGTGCGTTAATTACGTGCTTTGCAGTGAATTACTTATCGTACCGTTCGAAAGCATTACGCAAGAGTAATATTCTCTTTGTGTGCTTGCTTAGTGGCTATGGCATTGCTCTGCTAAGGGCACTATGTCGTGGGTTCAAATCTCGGTCACGGCGGCCACATTGTGGATGGGGGCGAAATGCAAAAATGCCCGTGTACCGTGCGTTGGGTGCATGTTACACAACTCCAGATGGTTCAAAATTAATTTGGTGTCCCCCCCCCCCCCCCTACGGCGTGCCTCATAATCAAATCGTGGTTTTCGCACGCAAAACACCTGAATTTAATTTGTGTGTGTGTGTGTGTGTGTGTGTGTGTGTGTGTGTGTGTGTGTGTGTGTGTGTGTGTGTGTGTGTGCGTGCGTGCGTGTGTGTGCGTGCGTGTGTGCGCCTGAATAATGACGAGTGACCGAGTTAAAATTTGCAGAATTCGGGGACCACTTCATGGATATATGGGCGCGGAGACTGAAGTGAGTAGCTTAATTGCGGACATTAAAAATTAATCTGCTTGAAAGAGACCGCTTCGGTGGAAATTGGGCTCTAATACTGAGAGGACGTACACGCCTGCCGCATTTATTTGTTGAAGCCTTCGTTGTATGTTTTCGTTGTAAGCCTTCGTTATGATGAAAGTTTCAGCCTCACGTGTTAGTACTGATGCAATACATCCATTGCATTTGTGTCTAAGGATGTCGGTAAGCTTCTACTGACGACTTGGCAGAGCCTGCGCTACGCGTTCCAAGCTGCTTTCAGTCGTCTGGAATAGTTTCTCTTAAAGAAAAAGAAACATGAGTTGCGAAACTCCTAGGTCAGCTTATATTCGAAGATTTCGTTAGGAGCAGTCGGAACTGGAGAAATAGCAAGCAGCTAACTCTACCGCCAATAGGCAGCACTGTAGCCATTAATATCTGTCACCGGAGCTGCACGTTACTGCAGCCCACTGTAACGGTATGCCATTTTGACATCATTGAATGCGATGAAACGTCATATTGAAACGTCTTTAGCTGATATCTTGGCCGGATAGCATTCGAGGACAGTTATTTTTTAACTTTCCGACCTTCAGAATTCGGTAGGCCCACTTAGAATCGAGGCCGGCCTAAATTCGAGTAAATACGATATTTTCTCATCATCCCGGTCCTTTGCGACTACTCGGATTGGATAAATGCATTGTGGATCAGATTCCAGTAGATGACTACTAATCACGATCCGTTGTATCCTTGCAAGGCTGTTGTTGTCGTTGGGGTATAAATTCGTATACCTATCCTTAAACTTTGGCAGTTAACGTTTTCCCAGTGAAATTGTACCTGTTTTCCCGAGGATCAGCTGAGCTCGTCCGAAGTAAAACTTTCAAACACAAATTCGCCTTTACTGCGCACGTGTAGTTTGGTCTCACTGCACGTCTTTTCGTCATATTTCACAGAAGACGGTGCAAAAAAAAAAAAAACATACATTCACGAATATGCATAATGTTGAGGCAGCATGTTCTGGTATTGTCTACTAGTTTTCCGAAATGGCATCGTGCTCTAGCGGTAGCTGTTATGGTGGAAACTGCTCTCCAATTATACTGGGGTTAAGGTCTTCAAACATATGCCTTGAATCACACCCAGCGTTGCTGGGCAGTACAGAGTCATCTTCGAACCACAGTTTTTTATAACATACTTCCCACTGATTCTGACGCCTAAGCGTTCCTACTACAATAACTGGTATACTTATTCCACGAACACGGTGAATAACATGAATAACATAGCAGGTTTGCTTCGCATAACGCCGTTCCTCTTTTTTTAAAATCGTGCTGCGTGATAGCTGGGACACCCTGTATAAAAAAAGCCGGCAGATCCCACGCCCTGTGGGAATCGATGTTATGCGAAGCAGTGTGCGGGGAGCCTACCTACACTGTAAGAAATTTTTATTGAAAAAAAAAATCCCGAAATTTTCTGGCAGCTGGCCTGCCAGAAAATGTCTGTTTCGGTACGTTTCTGTTTTTACTTCTGTCTGTCATTTCAGACACTTTATTTTTTTCACACCACCTTTAATGATTGACATAAAGGCATATACAAAACATCACAACGCCACGTTTCAACACAATGAAATATTTCACTGCTTTTATGCAACTAGAAATGGCAAGTTAGAATTCGAAAATATTGGTAAATGCATGTACAATAATAAACAATGTCATCATCATTAGCATTTTACGATATGTCTTTCAGCAGCATGTAAATAAAGTAACTGGTGAACTGGCGACCCAAGAAAAATGACAATAAGATTTCCCTCCCTATGTGGCACAGTTGCTAAATAAAGTATACAGTAAAAACACGCACAATATGCGGTAATGGCAAGTATACGGGAGCACATATGATCTACTCTAAAATAGTAATACAATACAATGATTGCAACATAGAAAGTAGTAATACCTGTACTATGAAGAAAACCAGTCACTAAAGTGTGATGGCAAGTATACGCACAAGGAGGGTGTCTTGGACAAATTGCGCCTTGCTCGACACTAGTACAGAATAAAGCAGCTAATGAGATACAAGCAACAGAACATAAGGCATGCCCAAAGCTTTTTCCATTCTTACAGTATAACGAAAAACATTGGACGTACCAAGTAGGGTGAATGAATCTTGCAAAATAAAATAATTATAAAAATAGTAGTTCAATACAATGAGTATACAACCGGTCACTAAACTGTAACGGTAAGTATATGCATTAGAAAAATTGTGCAAATTGGTAAATTGTGCCTTGCTTGACACTAGTACTGCATGAAGCAGTGAGATACGCGCAACAAGTCATAAGGCATGAAACAGGCTGTTTGCGTTATCACAGTGTAACCATAAAGCAACCGATTGGTTCACTCCACTTAGTACTTCTAATCTTGCGACTACAATAAATACAAAAATTAAAATAGTAATACAACTTTTTGGTACTCTCATGGTTGTTTCGTTAACTATAGTTAACGAAACAACCATGAGAGCATCAAAACGTAGGCGGCTGTTTCATGACCTACATGACACGCATGTCATGACATTCATGTCATGAGTTCCTCAGGAGTCTCTTTAGCCTAAACAATCTTAAGGCGAAAGCATTACTCATGCTCATGACTATGACTTCGACCATAAACCTTTAGCCTTTTCCTTCACTTAGTACCCACGTCCGAAACCATTTCAGTGGTTTTTGAGTGTTAATGTTTTCTCGCTGAGTCAGTCATTTCTGCAGAGTCATGCTCAAGGTTATGCTTTCTACCATCATCCTTCAGTGTTTCTTTCACTTAGTACCCACGTCAGAAACCATTTCAGTGGTTTTTGAGTGTTAATGTTTTCTCGCTGAGTCAGTCATTTCTGCAGAGTCATGCTCAAGGCTATGCCTTCTACCATCATCCTTCAGTGTTTCTTTCACTTAGTACCCACGTCCGAACCCATTTCAGTGGTTTTTGAGTGTTAATGTTTTCTCGGTGAGTCAGTCATTTCTGCAGAGTCATGCTCAAGGTTATGCTTTCTACCATCATCCTTCAGTGTTTCTTTCACTTAGTACCCACGTCAGAAACCATTTCAGTGGTTTTTGAGTGTTAATGTTTTCTCGCTGAGTCAGTCATTTCTGCAGAGTCATGCTCAAGGCTATGCCTTCTACCATCATCCTTCAGTGTTTCTTTCACTTAGTACCCACGTCCGAACCCATTTCAGTGGTTTTTGAGTGTTAATGTTTTCTCGCTGAGTCAGTCATTTCTGCAGAGTCATGCTCAAGGTTATGCTTTCTACCATCATCCTTCAGTGTTTCTTTCACTTAGTACCCACGTCAGAAACCATTTCAGTGGTTTTTGAGTGTTAATGTTTTCTCGCTGAGTCAGTCATTTCTGCAGAGTCATGCTCAAGGCTATGCCTTCTACCATCATCCTTCAGTGTTTCTTTCACTTAGTACCCACGTCCGAACCCATTTCAGTGGTTTTTGAGTGTTAATGTTTTCTCGCTGAGTCAGTCATTTCTGCAGAGTCATGCTCAAGGTTATGCTTTCTACCATCATCCTTCAGTGTTTCTTTCACTTAGTACCCACGTCAGAAACCATTTCAGTGGTTTTTGAGTGTTAATGTTTTCTCGCTGAGTCAGTCATTTCTGCAGAGTCATGCTCAAGGCTATGCCTTCTACCATCATCCTTCAGTGTTTCTTTCACTTAGTACCTACGTCAGAAACCATTTCAGTGGTTTTTGAGTGTTAATGTTTTCTCGCTGAGTCAGTCATTTCTGCAGAGTCATGCTCAAGGCTATGCCTTCTACCATCATCCTTCAGTGTTTCTTTCACTTAGTACCCACGTCAGAAACCATTTCAGTGGTTTTTGAGTGTTAATGTTTTCTCGCTGAGTCATTGTCATTCTTGCTGAGTCATGCTCGTGACCATGACTTCTGCCACCATTCTTTAGTATTTCCTTCACTTGGTACACACGTCTGAGCCCATTTCAGTGGTTTTTGAGTGGTATTTTTTTGCGGGATCATTGTCATTTTAGGCGGCTGTTCCATGACCTACACGAACCGCATATCATGAGATTCATGTCATGACTTATGATTTATGTTTGTCATGCACTGTTGTCATACTATGCCAATTTTGGTAAATACCAAGTTAACGAAACGACCATGAGAGCACCAAGACTTAGGCGGCTAGATAGATAGATAGATAGATAGATAGATAGATAGATAGATAGATAGATAGATAGATAGATAGATAGATAGATACTGTCGAAGTGGCAAATGTTTGCCAAGAAATGCTTCGCATTTAAAATTAGAGGACGCTCAAGCTTCGTCTTTAAGAGTGTGACGCGATAGCGTTATCGGGCTCCGTTCGCATCACATTTTTCTTGATGAGCAGGCTTCCCTGCAACACACAACGTGGGAAAGCCAGCTTACAAAGACCAAGCTTGCACTGATCCCCTTAAAGTCGACTTCACTTTTAAACACAAATGCATTGTTGTAAGACATTTTTACAGGAGCAATTTAAGCCGTCTTAAATCAAAATGTGAAGGCCCTAGGACCTTTCTTTATTATTTTAATAATTGTTTGCCGTTGCCCCGAGGCGCGCGCGTGTTCAAAGTTTAGAAAGGCTCGGTTTTCAACCTTCCCCCACAATGTTGCCTAGAACCAAAGTACAGCGAGACACCATCAGAATTGGAGGACGCTTAAGCTTCGCCTTTAATAGTGGAACGCGATAGCATTCAAAGCTTCGTGGCTGCTTATCAGGCTTTTTTCTCGTACATTCAAATTAGAGTCCGACACCATCACGCCTGCAGGTAAAGGAGCTAAAACTTGAATGTGACGCGTCCCCGTATGGTTTGGGAGCAGCCGTTTCGTTCCGTACAACCGGTAAGGTTCACAGGACCGTCGGCTTCCGCTCGCGCACAATAATGCATGCGGAGCGCCTCTACTCGCAACTTGAGCGTGAAGCGCTGGCGCTGGTGTTTGACGTCACACAATTTCGTGACTACCTTCTATAGACGTTTTCACGAGGGCGCTTCCGACGGTCTGGCGTGGAGAGTATGTGTCAGTGTTGCCTGTTCGGTCTGGACTGTGAGCTTGCCTTGCGCTTGCATTGCGGAGTGGTAGCTTTCCTTCGATGTTTCCGTTTATTTTTGTCACGAATTACTTACGCTCGTAAATAATGGCATATATACTCATCAAAAGGCTACAGGCCAGCACTGTGCAGTTTATGGGTGCACAAACAACCAGCGGAAAATAACGATTTTGGGGACTAAGTGTGTCCACAACACAGTACTCCGCGAGACCACTGCCGATGTGATATGTTCACGTTTCGCCGGTTTCCTGCATCACCTGAGGACTTGGCATTTCAGTCTAATGTGAACCAATGCACACATCAGTAAAATATCGCATTTTGGTAAACCTTTTTCGGCACATTTCCCAATAGGTTGCGAGAATTGTTAGCTCTTCGATGCAATATTTTCTCGTATGTAGTGGCAGAGGCTACATTTGTTATTCTTTCAAACACGACTTCATTCCACTGCCTAATACGGGGGCCACACGGCGCACTTTTGATCGTGATCGAGGCCGATCTGGGTCGAATTTCTTGGTCGCGATTGGCTTCTTTGCTCAATATGCGGAAGGGAGCCACTCGCGGTCGAAAATTCTGATCCAGATCGGTCTCGATCGCTACCAAAATGGCCGTGTGACACCGGTATAACACAAATTGAAGCACTCTGCGTGAGAACTAGTCGGTAAATACACTTCGTAACGATCTGGAAAAATCGTGTCCTATGGAAGATGTATGCAGACCCTGTGTCCACCAAAACATTGTCTCTGCGTCCACACGCACCCTGCGCGGCCCTGCCCATAAAGTTAATAACTTCAACAGTGTGGTGCTGCATCGAGCTCACCCATCTTTGAGCGTTGTCTATGTGCTTGGGCAACAAGAGAATGCAAAAATGAACGTGTCAACCTCATCAGCGCGGCCTAGCGCCAGTGCGAAAGTTCGGGAACCGTAATGCGCTAACTGTGCATGGCGTAGAAACGCACTAAATGAGCCCGCGCAAGTTAGAACGTAAAAAATGATATTCGCATGGGTACGCGCGGACAATAGCATCATACTTTCAAGAATAACAGCAACGAAAAAAAATTATTCGCACAGTCGACCAAGTGAAATACTTACGTGCGTGCAATGACCGCTTCGCTGACCACTAAGCGCTTTTCACTCACGGTCAGTAGTGGTTTGCAGTCATACGCGTATGTATTTATTCGACAATTGTCAAGACTCGACATTTATTATGAACATTGCACAGAAACTAGAGAAAGAGCAGAGATGGCCTTAACGCTGCAATATTAGTGGCTTATTTCGCTTCAGAGATAGCGCACATGAACAATTCTTTCCGTACGCGATATCTTCAATACAAACTTCGAGCACGATCTACGTTAAGGTTCACCGTGAGCGAAGCTTGTTCCAAATTCAGACATTTGAAAGAAAAGCTATTCCAGGTAAACAAACGTAAAGAATAGGTAAACAAATATATCTTTATAACAAGTCATGTTATAATCCCTATTGGGATTGACAGTATGTATAAATAAATAACTACTAAATACTAAAAATAAAAATCTAGCACCTGGGCTGTATCAGTTGCGCTGGCATCTGTGATCACTGTCGCGCGTCAGTTCGCTGCAGGTACCGCGCTGCTCGATCGCCACGCTTATGCTTTGACATTTGGTTATAAGCACACTGCACCGCACCAGATCCAATAAATTTTGCATGATTGAGCTGTTCAGTTGCGTCGGAAGCGTATGGAGTAACCACCGCATATCTACCAACCACTGACACGCGTCGTCGGGCCGCCGGCGCCTGTTCTAAGCATTGCCCGACAGCTACGTACGCGCCTGCTTTCGCTAAATGAGGCAACCCTCAACCACGAAACCTAATGGTGATCAGATTCAATCGACGATACGGTCGCATGTGTCCAGAAATAACAATGAAATATACCGCTGATTAGCACGCCAGGTCTCGACGAAGCAGACGCGGCTGCCGCCGCTACCGACGACGAAACACCACATCCACTGGCTGGGCTTGCTGTTGCCATGGCACACCACACTGAGCGCTCACGCGAGCATCGTGAAACATGTAACAAGTCAAGCCGCACAAGACAAGCGAAACGGAAGAAAACAATCGAAATAATGCGCGGCGAAGATCACACAACCGAAGTGCGGCCGGCCTGCTCTCGCAAGGAGCGCAGTCCAGAATGGTGGCATAACATGTTCTGACGCTAGACGTCGCCCGCGTCGGCAAATGGCGCTGCTCAAACGTCGGTTTGTGAAAAGGTCTATAGGTCGGGAATTTACCTTAGTGACCGACCATCAACCGACGCTGGGCCTGCTGAGATCAGACCGTCAGGCGCCAACAATGGTCGCTGCATGCTTCCAGCGCTGGGTACTCAACCGCGGGGTGCCCCAGGAAAACAAAACAGCTTACCGCGGACGCCCCCAGTCGACTTCCGCAGCCAAATACACAGTCTGACCGTGAGGACGAGTCACCCGAATACGTGCTGTCACTAAACCAGCTGAACAACGGTGCCGTGACGACGCGTGAAATGAAGGCTTTAACAACATCCGACCCCGTCCCGGATAAGGTCAAACGGCAGATACTGCATGGATGGCCCAGAAACACAAACGGGCTGACATGACTGATCCTGTGATTTTTTAACCGCAAGCTCGAGCCAACGCAAGCTATCCGTAGCGCATGAACTCGTGTACTGGGGAAATATGGTTAAAATGCCTGCCGAAGCTTCTGGTCAATTCTGGCGAATGTTCTCGCGAATTCACTTGTGTGTGGAGGAAATACCGCTTTTACAAAATTTCTTATATATATATATATATATATATATATATATATATATATATATATATATATATGTATATGCCACCGCATTCCTCTCGCATTTACCGCTAAAGCACCTTTGAATTATTGAAGTTTTCATTTTTGTTGTCCGCACCACACTTTCTGCACTATTATCCTCCGTAGAAAACATGGCGTTCACCTGGTGCGCCGCTTTTTCTGTTGCCACGGTCTCGCCGTTCGGCAAGCGGTGCTTGTCTAATGACTCGTTCACACTGGGGCATTCGATGTCTAGAGCGGCGCCCAACGTACTGCCACCGAGATACCTCACCGCTCACATAGCTCGCACTTTGCTGCCAGTTCTCAAAACAGCGCGAAAACAAGGCGATCGCGGTATTACTGCTAATATACGGTCTCCCGAGTAGGCACTGATTTAAACTCCCGCGCGGAATGTTTCCCTCCCAAAATTTTTTTCCTTAAATTTTTTTGTTTGACCCGACGGATGCTCTACAGACTCCAATTTGCCTCTCGTCATGGTTCACGCTATAGCCGCGAGTGGATGAAATTAAGCAGGCTCACCACAGAGCTCTAGAGAACAGACACGACATTATATTTCAAAGGCTCGCGAGGCACTACAGAGCTGCTCACGATGACAACGTAAATGATGACGACTCACGAGCAAGACCTAGGTGTGAAAAGATGCAGTGCGGCAACTTTCCTGATTTACTTGCTGCATCAAACTTCGACAGTATTATTCACCTATTTTCACCAGCTCTCGCTTGTATATACTGGATTCTGACTAGCGACTTTGCCCGTCGCCTAGACTCTCCCGTCGCGAAAATGTACTGTGTCACAGGTGGTTAGATGTCCACTTACGAACACTCATTCATTCACTGGCACTTGTGTGCCAATGTCCATCCATCTGAACGAATCCTGTGGCAACGTCTGCAAGCAACAATTTTCAGCAACAACACCGTTCTGCGTGCTAGTCCCACACTCTTAGACAACGGGCCATTCTCAAAGAAATAAATCGGGGACTGGCCAAGCTACTTTTGTTGGCACAAGGCCACTATGACAGCGCTAATGCTAATCTTTAAGGCAAATTGAACGTTTCCTTCGTTTTTTTTATATCCTTCCCCTTCCACAAGTGTAGGGCAGCCAACGAGGTACTTTTTAAATAGAGAATTGAGCACTTCGTTTTCTTTGTTTTTCTTGTATGACTGTTTGTGAAACTTCAACGTATTAAAGTTTTTCAGGCGCACTACATTTTTTTCCTTCTTGTTTTTTTGTTTTCCCATCCTTTGGGCAAAACTGCATTTCAGCTGTATTCGGAACAGGCGCCGTCGGAACTGAATCAATTCTGGGTTAGCCTTAGCAGTAGTAATGGGCCCGGCTGACCAACCGCGGTATCCCAGTGGCTGTGTCTTTGCCCTGCTGACCTTGAGAGAGCCGCATTTAGATGGCGGAAAAAATGTAAGACCTCTCGTGTACCGTTCGTTGGGCGCACAATAAAGAATCCCTAGTGGTCGAAATTATTCCGGAGTTCTTCACTATGGCGTGCCTCATAATCATATTGTCGTTATGGTCCATAAAACCTCACAATTTAATATTTCCTGGGCCCGGCCGCGCGCTCTCTCTCTCTCTCTCGAAAAAAAAGGGTAATTTCAGGCAAAACATAGTGCGTTGCTTTGTGCAAGAAAAAGTTATACGCGAACGATTCCTTATTTAATGAGCATATCTTGGCAGTTGATTGGACAGCTTGTGCAATTGGCATCGAAACTTTACGGACCACGATATCTGGGAAAACGTTAAATTTCCGAATACATTGGGACCGTGTAGACAGTAAAACCATACCACGCTGTTGCTCGCGTGTGAAATAGCTACAGGCTGGAAATCTGAACACAAGGATGCGTGTCCAAGCTGCAGAAACGCTCAGATTTCTTCCCGCATACCGCGGTCTGTAAAAAAATCGACGCTGGCTATACGTGTGGCCAAGTTTAAGTGTATGAGATCATCTGATTCATTAAAAAAATATTAACATGGTCCCATAATCCCGCTTTAGATCTACTTGCGATAATCAACCGTGCATTCAGAGAACTGTCAGGCGTATCACTATCAAACAAAATACATGGTTAAGCTGTTAAACCTAATAGGTTTAAAGGTATGGGTTGCGCCAATATAAATTATTAAGTATGAGGTACAAAAGATTATTAGGCAGCTCTGAACGTCTCCGCTTACGCACGCAGTGCAGTTAGGCGTATCAGTGTGAAAAAATATATGATTAAATTGTTAAGCCTTTTAGGTTGAAGGCTATGGATTGCAGCTACTTTGATTATTAAGTAGGAGGCATATAGGATTATTTACTAGTCAGTTCTGAACGCCTCCGCTTACGCACGCAGTGCGGAAAAGCACTGGCCATCTGTGCAACCTTTGCAGACGTTTGCAAAATACGTTCGCGACATTTGCATTCCTTTCGCTATGCACACAACCACTTCTGCGTCATCATGCCTGTGACGAAAGCAACTTGTGCATTATCATTCCCCTTAAACATATACAAATGTTAACCCCATTGAAGGCAGCTATGCGACCTTTGTATGCCTTCGTAAAATATTTTGACCGGAACTCAGACTTGTATTTTTATTATTCATGAAAGTTGGAATCATCATCCGCGATTTTCGCACACTGTAAAATGATTTACACCATTTAAAGTGAATCAGGGTAAAAATCGGTCTATAACTCGCACCTTTACACTTAAATATGGTGAATTTATTTATAACAAGCAAACAGGAATCAACGCTTCAGATTATCTACGACCGACGCATTATCAGTCCTCCCGTTTGAATCACAAATTTAAAGTTCGGCCATACATCCCCAGGACCGATTTGTTCAAAAATTTCTGAAATTGAACAAAAACGATTTCTGAATGGAATTTGTCGCCACCAGATTTGGTTGGCCGCAAGAGTGCGGATTTATTTTATGAATGTTTGTGCCCCCCGCAATAATGCCAAAAAAGGCGCTGCGAGTAATGTCAAATAAAAAAAAACGAAAGGGTGTGATTATAGACTAATTGAAACTCTTATTCACTTGTAAGGGGGTGATTTATTGTATAGCGCAGGGCGGAGTTCTATGCAGTTATTAGCAACAGGCTGTGTAAAAAAAAAATGTACCGAGAGAACAGCTCATTTTGGACTAACGCAAATTGGTTTAACGAGATCTTTGAGAACAGTGTCACCAGTGCAGGAAGCCGGTTCTCTCTCGTTCAGTGAGCCGTGACGAACCGTTCCGCGGCTCGCTCAGGAGCGAGCCGGATCTTTTGAGCCGCTCTTTTAAAGAGCGAGTGAGCCGTGGTTCAGTAAGTGAGCGGCGGTTCTTTCGGAGAGAGGAAGCCGGTTCTCTCTCGTTCAGTGAGCCGTTCCGAACCGTTCCGTCAGAGCCGGGTCTTCTGCTGGGCTTGGAGGTTTCGATTTCTGACCGACGAATGGTAGCCAGCGTGGGTAGACTCACGCTACTTGTACTCGCTCGCAGTGTGTGGTATGTGCAGCAGTCCCTTTGGTTTTTGGTGCGTCCCATGGTGTGGCACCCGATGCCACCGAAGGGAGAAGTAAGAACGCCTTGATTGGCAAAGGGTGGTACCGTTGGTTACCTGCTGCTGTTCGAACGATGTCTCACGACTCTCACCAATCGCACATCGTGCGCTGATGCAACAACACTTCGAAGATGGTCTTCCGTGTCTTTAAAGACAACAGGTGAACGTACAGTTTATGTCCTGGTCTTCATTTGTGCTAATTAGTGTGGTCATGAAAATGTCGCCCATGGCATTCACTTCTGTGCATTTTCTGAGCGTGTATCATTAGCACGTCAATTAAATGAGTCCAATGAGCTGTTGTGTTGTAATATAACTTCGTTTCTTTTTTTATTTTTTGTTTTTTTGTTTTTTGTTTTTTGTCCTGGCGCATGATGGCATGATCACCAGTATCGCGCGTGCGCTCAAGAGAAAAAAAAAAAAACGAAAAAGAAAAACGAAAGATACGTGTGGCAGTTTTGTGGATCTTTCGTATGATTTTTGTATTGTACTTCAAGAAATGATTTCGACATTCATTTTGCATGGCGTTACAGATCACTCATATTATAGTGAGCGTGGGTATGTGAATAAATGAATAAAGTTGAAAGACAATGCACAATAATCTTGTGTTCTTATTTTGACCGAACTTTATTTTAAATTTGTACCACAAAAACAGGAAAGCTCCTGCAGTGACGACGAAGTTACACATTTATTTGTCTGAAAAAAGTGCCTCGTATTCGGCCTGTTACAGTATAATAAGCATTTTATCCTCAATAGAAAAGAAAAGAAGGTTTCATTACAACTAAAAAATTCACGCTTGTATTATAAGCAAAAATATTCTCTAAACATAGCGAATATACCAATAGCGCGGTTATTCAATTATGCATATATCGTTTTTTTTCTTCAAAACCAAATAACTATAGAATATATCAACACATCAATGAGACGACGCTGAACCATGTGTCAGCGGCGAAACTCTTTTTGGTGAGGCGTCTTTCCTACCGAGAGCGAGTTGGGCTCGTCTACAGTAAAACGTCAAAACAGAAGTTCGCTCTCGCTACGCACGCTTGTTTCGACTTCACTGAGTGCGTTTCCATCATTTTGCACAAATGATGCCGCCCCCCCCCCCCCCCAAAAAAAAAAATAAAGATATATCCAAGAATATGCACAATTTTGAGGCACCATGTTCTTCTATTGTCCACCAGTTTTCTAAAACGGCGTCCTGCTCCGGCGGTACTTATTCTGGCGGTAATTACTTTCTAGTAATACTGCGCTAAAGGTCTTCAAACACATGTTGTCAATCAAATCCAGCGATGCAGGACGGTACAGTCTCTTCTTCATGCCGCAGTTGACACTACGGTATTTTTCTTTCATCGTGGTGCCTAAGCCTCCCTGCTAAATCAACTGGAATACCTGTTGTATGGACGCGATGAATAACATTGAAGCCATCACGTCGTTTTGCCTCCCCCCAATCTTAATCACTATTACCGGCCTACTATGCTTGTTTCGATGACAGAAACGAGATTGAAATATCGGCAAATATTATATAATCGCATCGTCCATTATAAAACCTGCATTTTAAACACACGCAATAGTCATAACTCTTTTCCACACAGGGAATAACAATTTCCTGGTACCGTAAAAACTAGAATGCCTGCACCGGTGACACTGTTCTCAAAGATCTCGTTAAACCAATTTGCGTTTGTCCAAAATGAGCTCTTCTCTGGTGTGCATTTTTCTTATACATACCCTGTTGCTAATAACTGCATAGAACTACGCCCTGCACTATACAATGAATCACCCCCTTACAAGTGAATAAGAGTGTCAACTAGTCTATAATCACGCCCTTTCATCATTTTTAAGTGTAAAGGTGTGAGTTATAAACCGATTTGCACCCTGATTCACTTTAAATGGTGTAAATCATTTTACAATGTGCGAAAATCGCGGATGATGATTCCAACTTTCATGAATAATAAAAATACAAGTGTGAGTTCCTGTCAAAACATTTTACGAAAGCATACAAAGGTCGCATAGCTGCCGTAAATGGGGTTAACATCTGTATATGTTTAAGGGGAATGATAATGCACAAGTTGCTTTCGTCACAGGCATGATGACGCAGAAGTGGTTGTGTGCATAGCGAAAGGAATGCAAATGTCGCGAACGTATTTTGCAAACGTCTGCAAGGGTTGCACAGATGGCCAGTGCTTTTCCGCACTGCGTACGTAAGCGGAGGCGTTCAGAACTGACTAGTAAATAATCCTATATGCCTCCTACTTAATAATCAAAGTAGCTGCAATCCATAGCCTTCAACCTAAAAGGCTTAACAATTTGACCATATATTTTTTCACACTGATACGCCTGACTGCATTGCGTGCGTAAGCGGAGACGTTCAGAGCTGCCTAATAATCTTTTGTACCTCATACTTAATAATTTATATTGGCGCAACCCATACCTTTCAACCTATTAGGTTTAACAGCTTAACCATGTATTTTGTTTGATATTGATACGCCTGACAGTTCTCTGAAAGCACGGTTGATTATCGCAAGTAGATCTAAAGCGGGATTATGGGAGCATGTCAACATTTTTTAAGGAATCAGATGCTCTCATACACTTAAAGTTGGCCACACGTATAGCCAGCGTCGATTTTTTTACAGACCGCGGTATGCGGGAAAAAATCTGAGCGTTTCTGCAGCTTGGGCACGCATCCTGGTGTTCAGATTTCCAGCCTGTAGCTATTTCACACGCGAGCAACAGCGTGGTATGGTTTTACTGTCTATACGGTGCCAATGTATTCGGAAATTCAATGTTTTCCCAGATATCGTGGTCCGTAAAGTTTCGATGCCAATTGCACAAGCTGTCCACTCAACTGCCAAGATATGCTCATTAAATAAGGAATCGTTCGCGTATAACTTTTTCTTGTACAAAGCAACGCGCTATGTGTTGCCTGAAATTACCCTTTTTTTCGTGAGAGAGAGAGAGAGAGAGAGAGAGAGCGGTCGGGCCCAGGAAATATTACATTGTGAGGTTTTACGCACCATAACGACAATATGATTGTGAGGCACGCCATAGTGGAGAACTCCAAGATAATTTCGTCCACCAGGGATGCGAAATTCGCAACGGCCGTTTCACATGGTGCGATGTCAACAATGCGACTGATGCGACCATGGATGCGACGCCCAGGGTTGCTTGCTGCCAGATTTTGTCGCACACGCCGCATAAATTCTTTTAATGTAATGAAAAAGACATGCACGTTATAATATAATTGACCTCTTTTTATTAGGACCAAATAATGCGTGTGTTTTGTAATTTAAAAACGCTTCAAAGTTTAATTTGTTTTGGAGTGCGCAACAGCGGTTTGTGAAGTTCAATACGAGGAGAAATGACGGACGTAAACAGCTGTTCTCAGGTGGTCGTTCAGCGTTGTGTGCTGTATCGTGTGTGTTTTATGCCTGTGTCGTTCTTCCTGCAGTTAAACAAATTACAAGAGGACCTATCAACAAGCCCCTATAGCTGTTGTCATCGCATATGCAGTATTCAGAATTCGGCTGCAGCGAAGTCGTTATGTCAACGCAGAGACCCTTGCGCTACCCGTGCTTAACGTCAGCTTCTGAAAACGGATGTGTCTGTATTGCTCGTGATTGCGCATACGCGGTTCCTGCTCCTAGCAATATTCTTGCACCAAACTTAGCAGCAAGCACAAACCCAAAAGCTCACGTCTGCCCCTGAAGGAAGGCGCAAATGATCTGTGTGTAATTACTGAACGTGCAATGGAATTGTGTTGTGAACGTTTATCTTAGCGCCAGCCTGGTTCGTCCGTCTTGGCGCCTGTGCTGTAATTATTCATACAAGTGTTCACTGAATATTTGGAAAGGCGTAAAAGCCGACACCACATTTTTTAGGAGCTGCAGTCACTTGTGTACGTAGTATCGTATCATTCTGACAGACATGGGCGTCGTCTATTTTCTCGTCCTGTTTCTTGCGCTGTTAGTGTGCTGTGAATCTGTATCAAGAAGCTTCAGTTATTATGCTGCAGTACTTAGCGCAGCCGCATAGCACCACGGCTAACATTAAAATACCTTGTTAGGAGTACGTTTGTTTGGTAAATAACAAAATCGAACGTTAACATTTTGTATTCATAGTGGCAAGTGTAAAGTTAGAAGCTATCGAAACTATCGGCTAATAGCATACATGTGCTTCCACCTGCTTGAGCACATTATCTTAAAAGAGGCTGAAAACCCCAGATAACCAAACATACGCTACTGGAGCAGGCACTATGGTTCCTTTCCTGGAAATGAAAGCCAGCATCCCAGTCTGTTAAGCTTGTCATGTACTTAACCTATATTAGACCACTGTTAGAGCATGCTAACTGGCGCGATTTCAAACTAGGCTATTTGACCAAAATAAGAAAGTGCAAGGTACATTCTAATCTGGTATTCCGGAACCGATTGTATTAGCAAAACTTTATGCCTCCCTGAATTGCCTGCATTAACCCAATGCTGAAAACAGGGGAAGCTGATTCCCTTTCTTGCTGTTGAAAAGCTGCTAGAATCTCAATAACAGACTACTTATGTTCTGAGAGAAAGTGAGGGGCACTGACAATATCTCTAATTTTTTGTATGAGCCTTCACCTTGAACGAAAATGGAATAAAAATATTTACCTTTGCAAGCCTTAGAAGTCAAACATTCTCAAAATTTTGAGGAGCCACATTAAATTTTTGAGATATAGACAATAAAAAGTGTGCCTAAGTACAAGTGCACACTGAACACAATTGAGTGGTTGAGTGGCCAGCTGCGAATGCAAAAGCGTCCATAGCTGCTACCTCGAGGTAACAGCTAGGTTGCACGTGTGTTTCTCCTATAGCCTATGTACCTGGCAAGGGGAATGGTAATACATAGTCCTGTGCTTTTTCTTTGTTTTTCAATAGGTGGTGGCTAGTTGATTCCTTCTGCTTATGTATTTATCATTTATGTACATTTTATGTGCATGGGTTTGTATCATGTTCTGATTTTTATACGTGCAGTGATGCAAGCATCTTTTTTTATATATATTGCACTACAGTCATTTATTCAACTTTGTGTTGAAATGTACAAAATGTGGCCACCCAGTAATGGCCAGGACAGCCGGGAGGATTGGCAAAAAATATGATGCAGATCCAATGCACTTGCTTGAATCGACATGAGGCGAAGCTTTCACGCAGCGGTCAGTTAAACTCTAGAAAACAAACTGCAGTGTTTACAGTTGTCCTTATTTCACCCGACGCAACACGTACTCATAGGCAATGTTTGCTTATTCACCGCACAGGTCACATAATGTAATGCATACATAGCACGGTGAACTCACTCAAACGTCGGCTCACTAAGACTTCGAACTAACCATGAGTCTGAGTTCGTTTGAGCCTGACTGAGTAGAATTTTGGTGAATACGAGTAAGAGCAAGCTCAGTTGAGTAAACTTTTAGTGAATATTGTCATGTGGTAGTCAGGGAAAGCTCATCTGAGTATAATTTTAGTGAATATGAGTCAAAGCAAGCTCGGCAAGTAGATTTTTGGCAAATATGACTCAGTGCAAGCTCACCTGAGTAGAATTTTTATGAATATAAGTCAGAGCAAGCTTGGCTAAGTAGATCTTTGGTAAATATTGCTCGGTGCAAGCTTGCCTGGGTGCAATCTTTGTGAGTATTAGTCAGATCAAGCTCGGCCGAGTATAATTTTGGTGAATATGAGTCAGAGCAAGCTCGGATAAGTAGAACTTTGGTGAATATGACTATGAGCAAGCTCGACTGAGTAATGATGGGATATCTTTATACGAGTTTATGCAGTAATACATGTAAGTGCAGACTCATTAGCAACATTGCCTCCATCTTGATGGGCAATACCTACGCCTCGTAATGAGTCTGCACACTTTATGAGCTGTGGACATGCAGGACCTACCCACACTTGAAAAGATGCTATCATTCACACGAAGGAATGCAGCCGGCTGACTTCACTGCACAATTTTGATCTGCTTTTATTTAATGAGTTATCTACTGCTTATAAAACCAGATGTCTGCCTGCTTTTCGCATTATTTCATGTGTTTTACAGGAAGTAGACACAGAGAAGCAAGAAAAGGCAAGGATGTTTATCGCAAAGTAGTTTCTTAGAGTACTGCGATATGTTACAACCAGCATAAACAAAAGTAATTCGATGCAATGAAGTAAGCGAAATGTGGAATGACCTTTTAAAGTGAGGGTTAATAGAGATGCAGTAAGGACACAAAGTCTGCAACACACTGAAGGTTTATTGGTTTTTTTATTCAGGAGAAAAATGATGCATCAGAAAAATGAGAAAAAAAAAAACTTTAAATATTGCTTCGAAAACAAATTGGCAATACTGCTTATTCCCAGTCAAAGCGTTAAATATGCTATTGTAGAACATTCATTACGATATCCAGTTTGCAGGTTTGCTTTTCGTCTCGCAGCGGAAGTAACAGAACCTTGAAATGGGATAATTCATTGGGGAAAATGCGCATGAAAGCCCTAACCAACCGACTGCAACTAAATGGTCGCACGTATAGCGTGACCTATTGACCATAGCATTTGTCCATAGTTGCATATTCTTTAAATTGTTACGTCCGTAATACCATACCGCGATAAAACTGTGGCGTTTTCGTATATCGCGAGTTGTCTCCAGAACCAGAAAATTGGGACGACATCCGAAATGCCTTCCCGTGAGGGACACCTTTAGTATTTACCAACTCGGAGCGCGTGTGAGTAACGGAAAATCACCAACCGGTTGGTCGCAGCCGAAAATCGCAGAATCTGCCCTGTGACTGCGATTTTCGTCGCAGGCGACGGAAACCGCACTTCCGGTGCGAAAATCGCACTGCAAGATCGCACCATGTGAAACGGCCTTAAAACCTCACAATGTAATATTTCCTGGGGCCGACCGCGCTCTCTCACTCTCTCTCGAAAAAAAGGGTAATTTCAGGCAACACATAGCGCGTTGCTTTTTAAAAGAAAAAGTTATACGCGAACGATTCCTTATTTAATGAGCATATCTTGGCAGTTGATTGGACAGTTTGTGCAATTGGCATCGAAACTTTACGGACCACGATATCTGGGAAACCGTTGAATTTCCGAATACATTGGGACCGTATAGACAGTAAAACCACACCACGCTGTTGCTCGCGTGTAAAATAGCTAAAGGCTGGAAATCTGAACACCAGGATGCGTGCCCAAGCTGCAGAAACGCTCAGAAGTTTTCCCGCAAACCGCGGTCTGTAAAAAATTGACTCTGGCTATACGTGTGGCCAACTTTAATTGTATGAGATCATCTGATTCCTTAAAAAATATTAACATGCTCCCATAATCCCGCTTTAGATCTACTTGCGATAATCAACCGTGCTTTCAGAGAACTGTCAGGCGTATCACTATCAAACAAAATACATGGTTAAGCTGTTAAACCTAATATGTTGAAAGGTATGGGCTGCGCCAATATAAATTATTAAGTATGAGGTACAAAAGATTATTAGGCAGCTCTGAACGTCTCCGCTTACGCACGCAGTGCAGTTAGGCGTATCAGTGTGAAAAAATATATGATTAAATTGTTAAGCCTTTTAAGTTGAAGGCTATGGATTGCAGCTACTTTGATTATTAAGTAGGAGGCATATAGGATTATTTACTAGTCAGTTCTGAACGCCTCCGCTTACGTACGCAGTGCGGAAAAGCACTGGCCATCTGTGCAACCCTTGCAGACGTTTGCAAAATACGTTCGCGAAATTTGCATTCCTTTCGCTATGCACACAACCACTTCTGCGTCCTCATGCCTGTGACGAAAGCAACTTGTGCATTATCATTCCCCTTAAACATATACAAATGTTAACCCCATTGAAGGCAGCTATGCGACCTTTGTATGCTTTCGTAAAATGTTTTGACAGGAACTCACACTTGTATTTTTATTATTCATGAAAGTTGGAATCATCATCCGCGATTTTCGCACATTGTAAAATGATTTACACCATTTAAAGTGAATCAGGGTGCAAATCGGTTTATAACTCACACCTTTACACTTAAAAATGATGAAAGGGCGTGATTATAGACTAGTTGACACTCTTATTCACTTGTAAGGGGGTGATTTATTGTATAGTGCAGGGCGTAGTTCTATGCAGTTATTAGCAACAGGGTATGTATAAGAAAAATGCACACCAGAGAAGAGCTCATTTTGGACAAACGCAAATTGGTTTAACGAGATCTTTGAGAACAGTGTCACCGGTGCAGGCATTCTAGTTTTTACGGTACCAGGAAATTGTTATTCCCTGTGTGGAAAAGAGTTATGACTATTGCGTGTGTTTAAAATGCAGGTTTTATAATGGACGATGCGATTATATAATATTTGCCGATATTTCAATCTCGTTTCTGTCATCGAAACAAGCATAGTAGGCCGGTAATAGTGATTAAGATTGGGGGGAGGCAAAACGACGTGATGGCTTCAATGTTATTCATCGCGTCCATACAACAGGTATTCCAGTTGATTTAGCAGGGAGGCTTAGGCACCACGATGAAAGAAAAATACCGTAGTGTCAACTGCGGCATGAAGAAGAGACTGTACCGTCCTGCATCGCTGGATTTGATTGACAACATGTGTTTGAAGACCTTTAGCGCAGTATTACTAGAAAGTAATTACCGCCAGAATAAGTACCGCCGGAGCAGGACGCCGTTTTAGAAAACTGGTGGACAATAGAAGAACATGGTGCCTCAAAATTGTGCATATTCTTGGATATATCTTTATTTTTTTTTGGGGGGGGGGGCGGCATCATTTGTGCAAAATGATGGAAACGCACTCAGTGAAGTCGAAACAAGCGTGCGTAGCGAGAGCGAACTTCTGTTTTGACGTTTTACTGTAGACGAGCCCAACTCGCTACTCGGTAGGAAAGACGCCTCACCAAAAAGAGTTTCGCCGCTGACACATGGTTCAGCGTCGTCTCTTTGATGTGTTCTCAGCAAGCAACGCAGCGAAGTCCATGGCTCTGCTCCTTTAAAGTTCTAGAGATGAGCAAAAGCGCTCACTTTAGTGAGCGGCTCGGAACGGCTCAGCTCACTGAAATGAACCGCTTCATGTGAACGGCTCACCAGTTCTCTTAAATGTCTAGCCTGTGTTATGCATATTCTATAGTTATTTGGCTTTGAAAAAAAAAACGATATATGCATAATTGGACAACCGTGTTATTCGTATTTTCGCTATGTTTAGAGAATATTTTTACATATCTTAAAAGCATGAGTTTGTGGTTGTAATTAAACTTTCTATTATATTGGGGATAAAATGCTTATTATACTGTAACAGGCCGAATACGAGGTACTTTTTTCAGAAAAAAAATGTAACTTCATCGCCAGTTGCAGGAGCTTTTCTGTTCTTGTGGTACAAATTTAAAATAAAATTTGGTTAAAATAAGAACACAACATTATTGTGCATTGTCTTTCAACTTTATTCATTTATTCACGTACGCACGCTCACTATAATATGAGTGATCTGTAGCGCCATGCAAAATGAATGTCAAAATCATGTCTTGAAGTACAATACAGAAATGATGTGAAAGATCCACAAAACTTCCGCATGTACCTTTGGTTTTTTTTGTTTTTTTTTCTCTTGAGCGCGCGCGCGATACTGGCGATCATGTCATCATGCGCCAGGACAAAAAAAGAAAAAAAGAAAGAAACGAAGTTATATTACAACACAACAGCTCATTGGCCCCGTTTTATTGACATGCTAACGATACACGCTCAGAAAATGCACAGAAGTGGATGCCATGGGTGACATTTTCATGACTACACTAATTACCACAAATGAAGACCGGGATTTACACAGTACGTTAAACTGTTGTCTTTAAGGTGGCGGTCCCACTCCGGCGGCACGAGCCCCCCGTTTTCAATACTTTTGGAGAAACCGTGGCCGCTCTTCTACTTAGGACATAAAGTTGTCGTAAATACCATTGAAAGCTGAATTCTTGTAGATTCTAACTATATATAATATAAAGAAATTGATTAATGTGATTTAGAAATAGATGTTCAAGAACAAGCATGAGATACACGGTTTTTGCGAACTGTTTCTCAGTTGTGAACACATTTAAAAGAAACTACCGCATTTACTGCATTGCGGCTTACTCTGTAGCTTTAGGGCATATTTATGTAATTCCTAGACGCAGCAAAATAATTTTGAGCTTTTACTTTTTGGATAATTTGCTTTTGGAGATTGCCAAATATCGAAAACTTCTGTTGTAAACAGCCCAGCAACTACATGCTCAAGGAAGCTAAATTTTGGATGACTTAGAGTTCAAGGAATTTCCATCTAGGACGCCAAATTTCATGTATGTACCTTTATTAGTTTTAAACCACAGCTTCGTAGCTTTAGTACCTTCCCGCAAAAATGGGCAAAAGTAAAACCAGAATTCTAAATATTGCTTAATTTCGGCCGCATTATTAGGAAATCTAATAAAGGTACATGAATGAAATTTTGCGTCTTAGATGGAAATTCCTTGTACTCTAAGTTATCCAAAATTTAGCTTCCTTGAGCGTGTTGTTGTCGGGCTGTTTACAACAAAAGTTTGCAATATTTGGCAATCTTCAAAAGCAGATTATCCAAAAAGTAAAAACTCAAAATTATTTTGCTGCGTCTAGGAATTAGATAAATATGTCCTAAAGCTACAGAGCAAGCCGCAATGCCGTAAATGCGGTAGTTTTTTATTCTAAATATGGTCACAACTGAGACACAGTTTGCAAAACCCATGTATCTCATGCTTGTTCTTGAACATTTATTTTTAAATCACAATGATCAATTGCTTTATATTATATATAGTTGGAGTCTACAAGGATTAGGCTTTTTTATGGTATATACCACCACTTTATATCCTAAAACGGGGGGCGCGTGCCGCCGGAGTGGGACCGCCACCTTAAAAACACGGAAGACCATCTTCGAAGTGTTGTATCAGCGCACGATGTGCGATCGGTGAGAGTCATGAGACATCGTTCGAACAGCAGCAGGCAACGAACGGTACCATCTTTTGCAAATTAAGGCGTCTTTACTTCTCCCTTCGGTGGCATCGGGTGCCACACCATAGGACGCACCAAAAACAAAGGAACTGCTGCACACACCACACACTGCGAGCGAGTACGAGTAGCATGAGTCTGCCCGCGCCGGCCACCATTCTTCGGTCAGAAATCGAAACCTCGAAACCCAGCAGAAGACCCGGCTCTGACGGAACGGTTTGGCACGGCTCACTGAACGAGAGATAACCGGCTTCCTCTCTCCGAAAGATCCCCCGCTCACTTACTGAACCACGGCTCACTCGCTCTTCAAAATAGTGGCTCAAAAGATCCGGCTCCCTCCTGAGCGACCCATCTCTACGAAGGAACGGTTCGTCACGGCTCACTGAACGAGAGAGACGGGCTTCCTCTCTCCGAAAGAACCGCCGCTCACTTACTCAACCACGGCTCACTCTCAAAAGATGCGGCTCGCTCCTGAGCGAGCCGCGGAACGGTTCGTCACGGCTCACTGAACGAGAAAGAACGGGCTTCCTCTCTCTGAAAGAACCGCCGCTCCCTTACTGAACGACGGCTCACTCGCTCTTTAAAAGAGCAGCTCAAAAGATCCGGCTCGCTCCTGAGCGAGCCGCGGAACGGTTCGTCACGGCTCACTGAACGAGAGAGAACGGGCTTCCTCTCTCCGAAAGAACCACCGCTCACTTGAACCACGACGCACTCGTTCTTGAAAAAGAGCGGCTCAAAAGACAGCCGAAGGCGAGGGGGTGGAGGCGACTCTTGCGAAGAAGGGCGGGAGGGCAGTTGCTTTCTCGCACTGTTAATAGATGGCGCGGAAGTCGCACCCAGCAGATGACCCGGCTCTGACGGAACGGTTTGGCACGGCTCACTGAACGAGAGTGAACCGGCTCCTTTTCTCCATAAGAACCGCCGCTCACTTATACTGAATCACGGCTCACTTGCTCTTTAAGAAGAGCCGCTCACAAGATCTGGCTCACTCCTGAGCGACCCATCTCTACTTAAACGGAAACTGAGCAAACGATAGAAAGGTAGTGAATGTGGTCAAAGTACGTCAACGCTACGCATAAAATTGTTTTTACAGGCAGTCAACTTAATAATAAGGTGCCATTGTGTTACGTTAAGTTCCGTGCTGTTGAACTGCGCTAGCTGTTACCTCTTTAGGCTCATAAAGGATGCCGGATACTTCCCCTTCCACAAGCGACCTTTACCAAAAAGCAGATATTAATTTGTTGTGTATTAGCGTGAGTGAATGACTTTCAGGTTGATGTCCGCTACTCCAAAGGCACTTGGAGGACCCGTGCATCAGATTTGTATAAAAAAATAAACTACATCTGGGGTCCGCTCTTAAGCAAAGGCACCCTGACTGTGCAAACAATACTGATACCGATGCGCCATCGTCGGTGTTTTTTCGCTTCATCAGATTTCCAGAAATTCCCGCTTTTTCTCCAGTCAGGCTTTTTGGAGACGTTCGCCGCGACACAGGTGTTAGAAATTGCTCTGAACGTGATGACGACTATACGTTGTAATAAGCACATAATATTGCAAAAGCTATTGCTTGCTTTGACTGAACCCGAGTTCTTCCCCAGCTGCAGCCACATGTTTAGGCTGTAAAAAATTGTGTATGCATCATGTGCTGGGAAAACGAATGGAGCTCGCTGACTCACTCACAAATTACATTTTTTGCTTAGGGCTCAATTGGACTCAGACACATTTAACCGCGCCGGGCCCACTCAGACTCCCTCATTAGAATCCAAGGGAAGCAGGTCCACTGAACCTCTACTGTCACGCTCAGGTTTTCGCGTGAATTGAACGCGCAAAATAATAAAATACTGAGATTATAGACGTACCATGCCTTATAACAATTCCCACAAGTGTAGAGCGCAGCATGACAAGAAAACGACCAGTGCCATGATTTTTTTCGCCAGTCGCGCTTAACGTCAGCGAACACAGCATACTTACTAAAGGGGGGAGTGCCAACGCTCAGACCATACAGAACGGGAAAGGTCGAGCGAGCGCTGAGAAAATCTACCAAACTCGAGAAAATAGGCCGGCGTCGATCACGCTCGCTCATCTAAACACTACAGCCCACCGCGCCGTCGCCGTCTAGATTTCTGGCAACGGTGAAAGAAAAGCTTACACAACACAGACTACGCACATGTGCAAGGACGTCCCTCGCTTCGGGTGCAGTGGAACCATGAGACGGAATAGCGGAGGAGGAGTGTGTGGAGAAAGCGTGAGAAGAGAAGCGTAGTGCCCCGCAAGACGGGCCCTGCGGCGAAGATGGCTGCGAGATTGCGCCAGAGTAGCACGCGTCGTCTTTGTTCACCGATGACGCCAACGATGCCGTATATGAAAACAAAGCGCTGCATGAGCGGAGGTCTGTCTGCGACGGCTGCTGTGAATCGCCCCCACGCTTCACCCACGCACTGCCTCTCGCGATCTCCCGATTAGCGATTAGCGAGGCCACACTTCGCTCCGTTTGCAACGTGCCGCTCGAGACAGATTGTCCGCGCCAGCCAATATATCGCGAAATGAAAACATGTACAGAGCTGCGTTCAAATTTCGCATTAGGGAGTATCGTAATCGTCTGTGAATTGTTTTGATTGCCATAGAAATATATGGACAGTCCTGCCGAATTCCCGCATTGTGGTCGGCGTCGGTGTCACCGTAATGTTCCGTGGAAAGTCCAGGTGCGATAACACCGCGTCCGCGCGCCGTATGCCATATGTGCGAGGGAAACACGGTGGAAGATGATGGGTGCTCCGACGGTGCGCCCGCGCTGGGGCGACAGAGCGGCCACTTCGTGTGACCGGAAGTGAGCGCCGCCGCTAGGGGCAGCACGTGTTCAGGAGGCCTTGGAGCAGCAACACAAAAGTGGATAATTTACGACCTCCGTCAGCATTTTAACACCCATACCTAAAGATATGCAAGTTTTCGTTATTCAGACACTAGATCCTGAGCAGGTAGAAGGTTTCATGCCACTTACTGTCAAAATACCGTCATTTCCCACACGAGAGAGATGCGTGGTCTGCTCGAGCAGACGGCGCGCTGCGCTTGCCGCTGCTCGCCGCATCGGAGTCAATCGGAATGTCGGCAGAAATATAAAGGGACGTTCCTACAACCAAATAGAGTTGCTTTAAGCAGGCGAACGACATATATGCATCGAAATAAAGCACCTCTGCCGCGCGTGCCCATAGAAGCGCCAGCAAAGCGTGTGAAAAAGTGGCCCCCAGAACAGGTGCTGCCCTTGCGGCAGCAGCGTGCGTAGAGTCACACTAAGTGGCCGCGCCTCGCGCCGCCGTCGGATCACCTACCTTTTTACACCGTGGAGGGAAAGTATGCGAGGTTGTGCTGAGAAGAATGGCGGGTAGGTGCGGCGGCGTCTTCACGCGCGCGTTGGAAGGAAGGCGGTGAAGGCGCGCGCTCACTTTTCGCGCTCAAGGGCAGATGTGCGCTCGCTAAAGCCCCAACCAGACGTACGCGTTGGAACGCGTCCGCAGGCGCCGTGCGCCTGAGAGAGATTGTGGTTGTGAAGAGGAAGAGGCAGAAAATAGCGCCACTTCCTCCTCACAACCACAATCTCTCTCAGGCGCACGGCGCCTGCGGACGCGTTCCAACGCGTACGTCTGGTTGTGGCTTTAGAGAGAGGGAGGGGGCCAGAGTAGCTTCGTCACGCCATCCAATCTTCGTGATACGGTCTTCACGCTATGGTCGTCTTAGACTCGTCATCATCTTATCGCACTCATTTTGTTGTCATGTCATCATCGTCATTAGACAGTTTTAGTATTGCGGAAATGGCACCACGCTAAACGCAATAAAATAGCGGGGTCAGACTGCGCATGCTCAGAACGCTATTTCAGTTTTGCGGGTAGCGTGCGTCCGCTATTTTTCAAATATAGCGGAGACCCTAAACGCTCGCTAAGTTTTTAGCGTTGCAAACATGGCGGCACCCTCGGCCCGAGCGCTTGACATGCAGGCTCGTTTCAAGGCTTGGCGTGGATCCACACGGCTAGTTTGGTTGTCGAGCTACTCAGTTTGCAGCTTTGACTACTCGCAGCTAGATGGTTTTGCGCTTAGCGGCGCATCCTTGTCTTACGCTGTACTAAAACTCTTTGGAACAGCGTTCCGCAAAGATTTAGCGTGCGTAACACGCTAACGCTAACGCAAGCATTTTCCGCAATACTAAAAGTCTCTATTAAGTTGCCATAAAATCGTCGTCATGCCGCCGCCTTTGTTGCATAGTCGTGATTCTAATGTTGCCATCTGACTTTACTCATGCCATCGTCCTCGTATACCGCCTACTTACCATCGTCATCGCTTCACAAATATCCTCCCTCCTATGGCCATCATGTACTTTCTATAGAATTAAACAAAGTTTTACGGATGTTCCGCAGATAAATATATTGTTCTGAGCGTATTTCGGGCATTAGTGTAGTGCGGATTCAATGTGAACTAAAAAAAAATTGGTATTTTGGAAACAAGTTTTTTGAAGACAATTCGTGAAGTAAACAGTTAAAGACATGCGAAGCCAAAGCAAAAAATCTAGCTGCATCACAGAACATTACTTGCCATGCTTAATTGACAACCTCAGGCACTACACCTATATATATATATATATATATATATATATATATATATATATATCATGGTTTCGCACCTTCTTACCCGCAAAAATGGGCAGAACGCAAGCGTATTTGGTATAACACAGCACTCACAATGCCCAACTAAATGAATGAAAATTAACTGGTAACCTAAAGAAACCAAGGTGAACCTTCATTAATTCACGGGAAAGTGACTCATGAAATTGTACGATGTGCCATAAATCTTAGTCCAACAAGAGTGGTGACCGTCATGTGAAGTGCCTCGGGGAAAGACATGCGGCAGTAGGACAAATACCTGCATTGCTGTTTTTTGCTCATGCCACATGAACCGCGATTAATCGTGATTAAATCATTCATCCGAAAATTGGAGAGTTAGTATTGCGCCCGCACAAGGCACTACTGGTGATAAAATCGCTTGCAGCACTTGTCGAATGGATGCCGCAGTGCTACAGTTGACCTGCCGAAGGGGGACCGAGCCCTGTCTGAAAAAATGGAGGGGTTGTAGGGGGGGGGGAAACTATCGAATTTAGGGAAGCTATCGTGTCATGTGCACAGCGTGTCATGTGCATGATCGAACGCCACAAGTTTATGTTGAGCGAGGCGGTTCATATGGAAATGTCCACCTGGGTCATTTGACCTCTACTTGCAAATGATCGCTAAGTCGCTAAGTTCGTTACAAAGACCAATGAAAACTTCGCTTGTACCGATGTGCGCAGAGCCTGGGTTCCGCAGATTGTTTTTTATTTATAGTATAGCCTGCCATTTTCGGCAGATCGCCTATATTGTCATGTCTATTGCGTCATGTCTAGAAGGAAATGAAAGGAACCGACGCCTATGCTTGCATGGCTGAGTACGAGTAGACCCAAGAAGCATGGATTAGACTACATTTTTTTCCTAATGGAGACAAGAAATTGAAAGGCCTTCCCCACTTAAAGACCGCCATTTTTAATCAATAAACTTTCGCTATCTCATTAAGGACAGAAAGATCACGCCAAGACGTGCATCACTTGTTTGGGCAGTTATACAGGCTATGATTATTCTCCACTTGCGGCAAGTTTGCTTGCTTTAGGTACCAGGTCACCATGAATGGCACTTGACTGAAATGGCGGATTCAATCGCACGTAAATCCCTGGCTGGCCCTGTGATCACTGTTCTGTCTACTGCGGTTCGGTGCAGACATTTCTTCATATGTCAAGATTCTGCAAAAGCTACTCTCACATCTACCAACTTCCATTATATGTGTTTCATCTGGAGCAATAATTAGTGCCGTTCAAGACAATTAGAAGTGTATTTTACAAAGTTTCGCTGCAGTATACTGCCATTAAAGTTTCTTTTTTTTTGCACAGGTCACCTCTATGTTAGTTTTGCAATGTACAGTTGAATCAATTATATATTTATGTACCCTTCCGTGAATACTCAAGCCAAAGGAAACATTCAGGAGTTCCATTTTACCAGCTTGTGCTATCACTGACTTCATCCCGGACAATTCTGTTCCTTGGGGCGTCTTCGTTGGAATTCAGCCACATAGATGCCTTTTTTTCCCTGTTTGCAACTTTATCACGTACGCCACACGACTACCATATTAATTTTCCGAAGTTATCTATAGGTTCCTTCATTCTATTTTAACTTGTTTATCTCAAAATTCAGTAAAGCTTTCTTATCATATGCGCATTTTTTTCTTAACCACACTCTAATATCTTAAGCTTTATTTTGGTTACAAGAGAAAGAGAGAGAGAGAGAGAGAGAGAGAGAGAGGTTTATTTCAAGAAAGGCAGAGAGGTCGGCTTGAGCGCTAGTTTGCTCTGGCCTGCTACTCTACACTGGGGAAGAGGGGAGGGGGATAGAAAGAGCGATGAATGATGATGATAAGATTAGGAGGTGCGTATATACATGTCCATCACGTTGAGGTCATACTAGAGTCGTGCATCGAGTCCAGTGGCTTGAAGGAAGGCTATATAGTCGCTTCGATGACCACAGCTGCGCTGTTGGCGTCAGGCCAAGGACCTAAGACAATCTCGTCAGATATTGGTCTTTTAGTCACTCGTTGAATTGTAGACATGAGGCTGTGCCGTTCTCGCGCGTACGCTGGGCATGAGCAAAATATGGTTACAAAGCTATTTAAGAAAACACCTGTAAAAGCACCCGCTTTATGGCAAATCCCCCCGTAGTGGGTAAGAGCCATTGTTTCAGAACAAAACAATAATACGCATCGCTATAGCAGAGCTTGCGCCACTCGAGAGCACGGCATCATTTCCCACGCGCCACGGTTGAATATCGAACGCTCCCTTGGATCGCCCACTCACTGAGCTGTTGTTCTTCTAGTCTACATTCTACGCACATCGACAAAGCACAACCGCAGCGGGAGGCGTTGTCCTAGCAAGTCATCACTTCACAGAAAGAGCATCGGCTCGACCAGGTCCTTTCTGTTCCTGTCCTGTCCTCTTCCTGTCTAGTCCTGTCCTGCCCACTCTGTCCACTTTCCTGCTCTGTCATCTTCCTAGAAACTTCTTGCAAATGTCATTGCCAGGGTGAACTGAAGCAACAGCGTCGAGATGAATCTGGTACGTCTTCATGTCATTCGTTAAGTTTACAGCAATTTAGCAGTGCGCGGTTATTGACGATGAACGAAATTTGAACCGCATACTCGCGCGCTATATGTACATTTTTCAACTACTGGTGGACAACGATCATTTCATACCCTCGCCAAATTATGCTTTAGATCCGATCGCATCTGAACAGAAAGTATAATGGAAGCGACAAAAGGTCGACAGAGAGCACAAATATGCTATGATAATTATAACGATTTGAAAACGACTATAAAAGGGAACGCTCCCAAACTGCCCTTTGTCGAACGCTTATACTGCGCACGCCTGCAGATTTTCTGATGGGATCGCTCCCACCTTGTTCGCTGTCGACCACGTACCAACGCATGTCTCTTTCTTGGATCATGTTCGACTAACAAAGAATCTTGTCAAAACGTTCATCTTTGACGAGGCGTCCCGTTATTTTGTTCTTCGTCACTTCCTCAAAAAAAGCTCTACATCTTCCGAGTATCAGTCTATGTTTGTTGGGCCCACACCGGTTATGGCTACAAGTACAGGTGCGGATAACACATTCTTAGAGCCGGTATTGCATCGTTTTCGCAGAGGTAAAGGTCAACGGACATCATGAAGAAGACAGTCAGCAAGCCCAAGCAGGAAGGTCAGAACGAAAGGCATGCACCACCGCATCGACAGCCGCAGCCAAATCCGCAGCCGAATCCGCAGCCGCAGAATCAGCAGCGCACCGCAGCAACAGCAACGGCGGCGGCGGCGGCGGCGGTGGTGGCCTCACCCGCACCGGCAGTGGTCGTGCTGCCGCAAAGCGAGTCCAGCGAGAGCACCAGCACTTCGACGTCGAGCTCGTGGAGCACTAGCCTGCACGAGTACGGCACGGGCACGGTGGGCACGACCAGCACGTCGACCAGCACGGAGGCCTTCGAAACCGGAGGAGGCAAGGCTGCTGGCCGCAAGTTCAGGCACCGGTACAGCGACACCGTCTACCCTGGTCGCAGGAAGAGGTCTTCCTCCACCGACGCCGGCGTCATGACAGAGCCGCAGAGGTAAACTTGGAGTGACTGGTTTTCATAAACTACACTACGGAGAAAGAACTGGTTAGAAAGCTAAGATGCACACTACAGTGTACGGTGTACAGTGCACGGAGACGAGACAGGAACACGACGCCGGACAATGAACAACGTTTTTAATCCGGCGTAACTGCTGCCGGAAGATACACAGAATGCCCTCGGCGTGACTCGGCTATCCTTTTTAACAGCCTTGCATTCACGAAGGGAGAGGGAAACACAACCGTCTCATAAATAAGAACCATGCGCGACGACACATTATCACGCTGAACAGCTTCGCCGGGCTTCGGCGCTTGGTGAAGACTGACGCATGCGCGCGAGCGCCACAACGGTGCCGTCTATCGAATGGTAGTGGCTATGGCGAGGCTCCGAACTCTGGGGCGGAATCTGATAATGGTTCCGAATGCGAACCGGTACACTTCGCCGCTTACGTCACTAAATAGGCCACTCCCAAGCTAGAGGTGGAAGACGGGGAGCACGCAACCAATAAACGAGAGGGTGCCGCCTCTAAAGTGTACGTCATCATGGGACGAATTAATCGAGGAATTGCGGAATGTCTCTTCTTGCTCAATAAGTATGGACTATTATTTAAATATTGTCCTGAAAGTTTTCAAGTATCGTAGCGTGTTGACATATTCCTTTATTGTACATTAACCAATATAATATTAGTATTTGTTTAACTACTCGGCGCCAGGTGGTAATCCACGCGTTAAAAATTGTAACCTAACCACTCGAATCAAAGGAAATAGCCACATAACCATCAGTGGTGCGGAAATTTTGAAAGTTGGTTCTTTATTCTATGATGCCGTCGCACAGCCATCGGACGGTTCCTTTTGACAGACGATAATGATGCCGAAAATCCACATCTGTCAGCTCTGAAAACGCGTCTAGCACCTCCAGTCGTTGACGGGTCCGGGAGAGCAACCCGAGGCAAAGAATGAGGGGCGCCGCCATGTTTTCATGTGTATGTAGTCGTACCATATAGAGATAATCGCAATTTTATTTACCAAGTATTGTACTCTTTCTTTTTCACCTGGTTGTGTATGCACTGTTGGGATCTTTTTTCGCCCCCTTTACACAACGCCCTACGCGCCTGTAAGGCAATAAAAATAATAATCAACGCGCGCGCGCGCGCACCGCCCACGAGTCTCCGAGACGGCAGGGCCGGCGCGCCCGTGCAAGGTCGCAAGCAAACAGCCAAGCTTCAGTAACGGAACCCAAAGCGGGCTACCTCTTCGCCGGTTACACTCATGGCCGATGACGGATTTGCTTTGAAAATGATTGACAGATGCGTGACGTGTTCAAAATTTGCGGTACCACCCCGCTGTCTCTGAAGGACGCTGACGCACAATTCTGATCAATCACGTGAGGGCCAGCGAACGGTTCGCATTCGGAACCGTTATAACATTCCTCCCGTGGTCTGTCAATAATCTTTCTTCCATCGCGATAAGCTATACAACTGTGGTATTCCCGGCAGGAGTGTCACCGGTTCAGAATTCAATAGTTCGTTCTTTCCTTCAGCAATCAAACAGCCCCTTACGTCACAGGTGCAAGTAGGAAATTGAGCATGCTGCTGGTTCCTCAGTCCAACAGGTCACTGCGACCATTTCTAAGCGCCGTGTATGCTTTCGCGAGTTAACGCAGCCGGTATTATTTATTTTCCTTCATTTACCATCTAAATACGCCTTTTCTCAGCATATAGAGGATAGCAAACGGAACTTGCGCCTGGGTAATCCTCCCCGTCATTCTTTTTTCGCTTTCTTTCTCGGTATATAGCAGCAGCAGCAAGTTCTGGCTGTACTCTCTGCTAGCCATCGTGCTGACCGCCACCACGGCCAGCGCCATCAGCATGTCGCTGCGCGCCGCAGATGCCGAGACGGACGAGCCGCGCAATTACGTCCTGCTCAAACAGGCGACCACCACGCGACCGCAGCAGTGCAACTGCGCCAACGGCAGTGCCACGAACACGGCGAATACCGACGCTGTCTCGCTCGACGGACGCCGGTTCACCACCTTCGAACCACAGTGGCGGACGGCGGCTGACGGCCTAGACCGAGGGGCAGCCGGTGGGCCGGACAAGAGTGGTACGGTCAACCCGGACAAGGCGGACGTGGCAGCCGGTGGCGGTAATGCCAGCGCAGTCGAACACGTGGGTGGCGAGTATGGCGGGACGAACAAAGGCGTGCCGCAGAAGGTCGCCGACAAGGGCTCGAAGTCACTCGTCGCGTACAAGATCGGGCCTGGCCGACGAAAACACGGCGCCCGGACGTCGACCGCGTCGCGAACGCCGGCGAAGAACGATACCGGTACGCGAGCGGCGCGCGAGGTACGACGCACGCAAACGAAGGACATCCGGACTCCGCAGCCGGATTGAGGCCAACGCTCCAGCACGCAGCCGGAACCAATGAGAAGAACACCACCTCGCAGACAGCGGCGAATGTGAAGCACGGAGTCGGGGAGGCAACTGTCAGGGAACCGGAGAAGACGCTAGTCAACGAGTACGGTGATCGGCAAACGCCTAGGGCTGCAGCGAGGACCGACGTCAACAAGACGTCAGACGAACTCGGTGGTTCGAATGCCGCAGCGAGCAATACCACTGCTGCACAATAATTACCGTCGACGCAGTGCAGGTTGAGCAGCAGCGACGCGTCTATAGACGGCGGAGGGCCGACAACGATCGCCACGACCCTCGTCGCTTAATAGCAATGGTGGGACCGTTATAAGCCAGCGCAGCGGCCGTGATCGAATTTTTAATAAAGATAACCAGTACGATTCTATAATGTGGTATGTGTAGAACGAGTCCAGCGTAATTTGATATACTCCAGCAGTAATCGAGATCTTTAGTGAGGTACCGGCTTCAAACCTGTAATATGCTTTATGGATGCCAAAACAAATATTCGGACAGAACTCGTCTATGATAACTATCCAAGTACGCGAATAGGATTTTTTAGGGAGGGAGGGGGGGGGGCGAATATGAATTCGGAGAAAGGTTAACGGATTTCTTTTTCGCTGAAGAGCGCCATGAACGACGTTATAGACCCACTTTTTGAGACTACTATCTTCGGGATCGTACCACGAAAACGGTTAGGTAGATAGCTGGAAAGAAAACTGGTCTGAATGTGCCAAGAATTCTATTCGCCTTGATTCAATGCAATGTTGGAATCTGAATGAATGGAAGCTTGTTTGAGTTAGCGAAGAATCAGCGATAGCATATGACACACGTCTGGTCACGTGTGTCATGACTCGTGACGTGCAGCTGTTAAATATCTCTGTTACGGGGAGAAATGCGAGCCGATTTGTGATGATTGTCGAGGGAAGAATGCGATACGTGGTGTATGCGCAGATAACTACGAAACACATTCAAATACATTTAGTACTTTTGTGCCGCTTGTGTCACAACGGCTCATATACTTATCTGGTGGATTTACCAAGAACGGGAGAATGCTCAGCGGTCAAATAGTGGGGTTTCCCTTACGTAAGAAGTTTGAGAAAACTTAAGAAACAATAGAATCTCATGCGATATTCCATTAGGTGGTTTGCGCGCCTTAAAGATGCTTATGGGTCGATATTTTATCCATATATTTTTGTGGTGATGTATTGTTTCGGTACGCAGAACAGAGGTGTTCTCATTGGCACTACTTCGCTGGCTGAAATTCCATGTTATATATAGGCCGGAGCATACGGCTGCACATTCACAGTTACCCAAGAATGCTATAGCCAAAATATAACTCCCGCTGCATTTCGCGTTCGCTCTTTCATCCTTCGCTGCGCTCGTTCGCTCGGTTACGAGGTACTACGAGGCACGCCGAGGGACGCCAACGCTCAACGCGATGCTCAACGCGACGCTCAACGCGACGCTCAACGCCGACGCTCAACGACGCTCAACACAGGAAAATAATATCCGCATGCTACGATGATGATGATGGCCTCACACTATGACTTGTACCCACACTGGGGGATTGGCCAAGAATTCAC
This sequence comes from Dermacentor silvarum, assembly GCF_013339745.2. Classification (NCBI taxonomy): domain Eukaryota; kingdom Metazoa; phylum Arthropoda; class Arachnida; order Ixodida; family Ixodidae; genus Dermacentor; species Dermacentor silvarum. The sequence continues at coordinate 60,962,092 of NC_051163.1, read as the reverse complement.
TGCCTGAACTTTCAATTAATGTTTTGAAGATTTACTTACGCGATTAAAAAATATGCTACGAAAGTTACGTACTTCATCGTCGTCTTCACAATGTCGCACAAGCAGTAAATAATCTGTCACGGCTAACCAGAATAGGCTGCCATCGGCCATCGGCACTGCCATTGGCATTCGGGAACGTGCGGAACGCGCAACCTTCGCGTTTCACGTGTCGCGTGAGCCAGCGCTCGAGACCTTCGGACACGTAGCCTAGAAAATAAGTCCACGGAGCCGATTCATTCGTCTCTTCGCACGCAACAGATTCCGCGTTCCGAGCCAGCCAAGCTAAGCCCTTCTAAGTTCGAGAGCCCGCTCCCCTTTGTCCAGCAGCGACCACGGTGTCAGGATGCCCGTCATCATGGTGGGCCCGGTCGACAGGTCGGACTACTCGGATTCGCACAGCGAGAGCCCGACGGACTCCGATTATCCCTCACCCAAAGCTCGAGCTCCGGCGCAGCGACCGCCGCCATCATACTTCATCATGCTTCAGAAGCAGATAGCAGTCTGGGCTCCCGGAACGCCTCATGGCAGCGTCGCTTGCAGCGCGGTGCCGACAGACTTCGGAGCGCCATCGCCGGTATGTGCTGGGTTCCCATCAAGTACGGTAAGGCACATGCTTTACGGTACATGCTGCCTTAACCGTTTGCGGCATGGCGTCTACAGTTGTACACAGCTGATAATCGGAGAAACTAGATGTCGTCAACTAAAAGCTTACATGAAATTGCTCTTATACTTGGCTCGCACCACATACGCTCCAGCTTTTCTTCACCATTGTGACTGTGGGAACATACAACCACAAGTAGAGGGAACTTTGGTGTAGCAATCGTTCCGTTACCATGACAATGATGTTTATTGCGTGGATCTGCCTAATCTGCGCGCTTGTGACTTCAAACGCGTCTGTGCATTTGTTTATTGCTCTTTTATTTATCTTAAGTTACAACGAAAGTTTTCTTAAACGCTGCTAGGTAATAAGTTTTATCGCGCATGTAAAATGATTCATAAAGTGTTGCATTCAGAGCCCAATGTTTGTAGAAAATGATCAATTTACAATGTTACGGAGCCATTTGGTGCAAAAAGGTCGAGGTTTACGCAAATTCCACGTACTGCCCATCATTACCGTACTGGTTGAGCCACCACAGTTGCAGCTTCTGCAGACACTGGTGCCAGAATTTTCACTGGCAATACTTGTAGGAAACTGTGTGGGGCAGAGAATGACGCTGCCAAGGAAACCGCTGTTGTCCTGACGAGCGTACTTCCCTGACCAAGATTGACGAAATCACTAGACTAAGCTATGCCTCCCAGAGAGTCTACCTAGTGGACTGTCCATTTCGGCTGTCGCTGATTGGCTGCTGCTTCACGTGCAGGAAGGAGACTGGCTGGCACCTTCCTGCACGTCAAGCAGCAACCAATCAGCAACAGCCGAAATGGACAGTCCACTAATTGGACTCTGTGGGGATGCGCGTCTCCTGTGGTCCGGCTTCACCGCACGGCGGAGGCGGTCGTAGTGGTTGCGGTGCGTTGCGAGAGATGTCGCGATGCTAACGCCACCGAACGGCGGGGTGACTTGGGAGAAAAAGGTCGAAGGCTCTTTGGCTTGGGATCGGCGGCCAACACGCACGGACGCCTCGCGCGTGCGCCGGCCCGCTTCGCGCGACCGTCGCTCGAGACTAAGAGCGGGACACCGGTATGGACGAACACGGATCGTTCGAGCGCGCCACCGTTCGCGTGACCGTACACGTGAACGACTAGGCGATGGTGTCATAGCATGGGGCGAACGTATTCGCTCGCTATCGGGTCCAATGTGGGGCCTCTTGGGGCATTGGACGATAATTTTGACAGTTTTGCTCGGTTCGAGACAACTTTTGTTTCAACCGAAGCGTATTCCTAGCGTGGATTTTAATCGCGAGCGTCGGCGGCGTGCTTTCTTGAGCAAGGCGACGGTTGCTGTAGCGTGTTTGTTTCAACATGCTAAGCCTTTTCGCGAGTGTTTTGAAGTACACTCGTCGGTACGAGAGCCACGTGGTCTGCATCCTGGGAGAGCGAGGCCTAGCGCCCGCGGAGCATTGGCAAGCCTGAAGCGAGTGAGTACGGAAGCCTCGTGGGTGGTCCGAATTTCTTATGTAAATAGCTTCTTCTATCTCTTTGACTTCGGAAGTCGAGGCTCAGGTAGCCGGGTGGCCGCGGGCCACGGGTGCCGCTACGGGCTGACTGGTATTGCGGCCTGGCACCGGGCGCTCCGACACCGTCTGGGACGGTGGGCGCCGTCAACTCGAATGCTGTGTGCACCGAGCGGGGTAGGACCACCTCACAGAGCTAACGTCTCCTCGCAGCTGCCTGTACTTGTGCCAATTTTGGGTGATGTTTTTTTTTTTGGATGCCGGTTGCTGTTAGAGTAGCGACGCATTAGGCCTAAGGCTTTACGAAGCCGCCTATCGCACGTGGAGGGACACATGCAACCTGGTGGACCGTGGTGTTGAGGTGTCGCACATTGCTTCCCTCATTAGTTTGCCTCGCACGAATTGAAACTACTCGATCGACTCAAGAAAGCAAGCTTTGTTCACGTGAATTTAACATCTGAAATGCCGTCCGAAATTTCGCTAGTCGAATTGAACATCGTACCACGTGGGCGATGCGTATGCCAAATTCCTCTCCCTTGCACTACTTAAGTGTTTGTCGAGTGCGTTGAGTGTACGCAGCGTGAGCGGAGTCACCCCTGGTTTGCTGTCACCTGCACATCGTCAGCGCTGCTGCCCCGGACTACAATCGAGCTACCCCAGGCGATGCCTGTGGCCAGTTCGGCGCAGCGATTTCGGCGGCCGCCTGTGTCCGGCTCGCTACCCTCGACGGCTGGGAAAAGAGCCGGCAGTCACCGACGGCTACAGCGGCTCTCGCCGGCAGGGCGCGTCGGCGCGAGCGACGCTTGCTCCTGCCGACTTCTGCGTCGCCGTTTCCGGAGTCCTGTGCTGGAGTCCTGCCATCGAATCTGCAGAGCTGATGCTGTGACCAACGGAAGCCAGCGGTGAACCCCAGAGACAATGTCGGCTCGCATGTTATGGAAAACGTGTGGACATTTCCTCGGCGACGCCACTGTCGCATGTACTAGCTTTTGTTCGCGACGCGCGCGTTGATAGACCTAGTGACATGTTTCGCCGCAGTATGTGTAGTGATTTAAGGTTGGGGGGATGTGGGGATGCGCGTCTCCTGTGGTCCGGCTTCACCGCACGGCGGAGGCGGTCGTAGTGTTCGCGGCGCGTTGCGAGAGATGTCGCGATGCTAACGCCACCGAACGGCGGGGTGACTTGGGAGAAAAAGGTCGAAGGCTCTTTGGCTTGGGATCGGCGGCCAACACGCACGAACGCTTCGCGCGTGCGCCGGCCCGCTTCGCGCGACCGTCGCGCGAGGCTAAGAGCAGGACACCGGTATGGACGAACACGGATCGTTCGAGCGCGCCACCGTTCGCGTACTGTACACGTGAACGACTAGACGATGGTGTCATAGCATGGGGCGAACGTATTCGCTCGCTATCGGGTCGCGGTGAGTCGGACTTCCTTGATTTGTCGCGCGCTCGTGTGAATGTTCAATTGGTTGTAATTCGGCTAGCATGTATTAGTGTATGAAAGGTGCAATAAATGCCCTTTTGATTGTCTGCACTACTGCGTTGTCGTTCCTCTGTCCCAAGAGCAGATGTGTGAGACCCCACAACTCTTACAGAATACCGCCCCTGCTATACGACGAATGTTCACTTTGGCGCACCGCTCCATTCAACTCGAAAGGGTCCGTAGGCGGGCTCGTTGGTATGCATTTAAGCTGGAAAACCAGGGTTAAATACACTCGCATCTTCCTTCTGTCCGTGTTTTTAGCGCTGTTTTTCACCATGGTTATTAAATTTGCTGTTCAGAATTGGATTTAGTGCTCCAAATTTGTTAGAAGAAAGAATAGTGCAGAAAAGTATATGCCTGATTGCTTTCCGGCAACGATAATGTGGTGGCCATGTACGGCACATTGAATGCAAAAATGTTAAGAGCGAGCTTTGTCGCATGAATGCGTGTAATAAGTACATGACCAAGGAGAAATTCTCCTGCTGGGCATGTACTGAAGCGAATTGTATGAGGTTCGTTGTCCCGAAGTGTAAGATATTAATCGTATCGCTTCCAGTAGATTGGTTATTTAGACCTTCAGGTAAACGACCCGAAGTCTAAATGAGTAATCGTATCGACTGTAGTAGATTGGTTATTCAGACCTTGAGGTCAACAGTTCGACGCTCTACCGATGCGGGGCCATCGACGCAGCCCCCCTGCGTCAGCCAACGCCTCCTAAAACTTTTAGAAGGCGTTGCGTCAGCCCCCCTGACGTAAGCGGCAACGGCTAACGCCTCCTAAAACCCACGGCATGGATGGAACGCACATTGAACTTAAACGCTGCGCCTGGCTTCCTGTGACTACGTAACTGACCTTCACGTGATTCCTCGGCTGCATGATTTTCACTCACTCCAGGTACATCTGCGGAAACTGTTTGTCCTCCGCGCCGACTTATAGTCACGATTGCAGTGAACGCTTAAAACATCCCGTACCGTTTCTCCAGCGTACCTTCACTGAAATTCGAAATACCGACCTACTGCTGCGTGCCCCCTATGCAAGCAGCGTGTCTACGTTGCAGCCGAAAGCCACAGTTGTGCCCGTTAGGTGTATACATAAGCGCGCGAAATTCAATACGAGTACTTCACTTGGGAACTCAGCCCCTTCGTGGCCATGACAGCTATTCAGCCATATTTCGCAGCTGTAACAGTCAAAAGCTAACACAGCATGTTTAAACGAATGTGTAGAGCGCACTCGTGGCTTGGTATCCATTTTTCCCCGTCATGAGTTCTCATGAGATGCAGCATCGTCGGAGCAGCTTCACTACTATCCCAGAGCCATGTAGGCGACAAGTCATATTTGTTGATCCAAGGAGGATAAGCCGGGCATGAATGACTAGGGCTAGCCGACCCCATCATGTCGCCGAATCCACTAGCGTTGGCGAGGTAACTTCGGTCGAGCTAAAGTCCCTAGATATGCACTGGATAGCAGTACACAATAATATCGCACCCGCCGCTGTAGCCCAGTAGTTATGGCGTTGCGCTACTGAGCTCAAGGTCGCAGGTTTGATCCTGGCTCCGGACGCTGCATTTTGACAGGGGCGAAATGCAATAGCGCTCGTATACTTAAATTCGGGCGTACGGTAAAGAGGTGGTCAAAATGAATCCGGAGTACCTTGCTAGGGCGTGCCGCATAATAAGATCGTGGTTTTGGCACGTAAAGATCGAGTATATACATAGCACAGAAAGCTGCGCTTCTTGGCTCGCGTTCCTATTTTTAGGGTGCTTTGCTCTCATAAAATTTGTAATGTCTAGGCGCCCTACAAAGGTAGCAATCTGCTGACTAGGCATCTCTCAGTCGCCGCTTTCAACGACGCTTCGCTGTATACGCGCGCAAAAGAATGCCAAGATGTTCCATTTATCCCGTTTTGGCAAAACAATGTTGCGTTCGCAGGCCATGTTATGCGGTGAACATGCTATTTGTATTTGAACCACCACAGCAATCTCAACGAGACCTCTGGCTGAGCGTGCGCGGCCCGAAACTTTCAACGAGCATCCTGTGTTCCCCGTGTGTATTCTATTCTCGATCGTGTCGGGAGCCAAATGTGTGCATATGGTTGTCCGCATTGTGCAGAAGGTTAATCTCAGCCAGAGTGCTCTGGGATGGCCGAATCGCAAGTTGCTCTAATAAGGGTAACTCGGAACGAGTTTCTGTGAAATGTTTGTCGCCGAGCAGTCGCACGCAAATGCTCTGGCATACAGAGGTGTATTAATGTCCCCCCGACAACCGACACCAATTTTGCAAGTCTTTTCTTCATGTAACGCTCTGTCATAGGTACTTCTCGGCGTCAGGGACGCCATGCGTAAGGACATATAGATCCCACGAGGAAAGCACCGAACGAACAGCGTTTAAGGAAGATGGGCCTGCAAGAATAATTTTGCGAACTCTTCGAGAGCTTTACAACTTCCAAGGTGTAATTTTGTGCCGCCGCAGTAAACGTAAAAAAAAAAAAGCCTTGTGTGCGCTTCCTTCATTTCAAACCTTCTACCATCTACTTCCCACTCAAGAACGATACATCACTTTGAGACGTCCATGGCGTTCGGGACCGGAAAAGAAATCGGGCGCGCAGCGTTCAAGGGAACGTTCAGAAGCTTTAAAACTCTCGTATACGCATAAATGCACCTTAACTTGAAGCACATGCTTGACTTGGTCTAAATGACGCCTGTTACGAATGCACTAAAACACATTCAGCGTCGAGGGCGGTGAACAGGTATAGCGCATGTTCACGTGCCCTGGGCCTAATACAGGGCTAAGCCTTTCGATTTGCCGTCTTGACTACCCGAGACGCTGCATATGCAGCGCTCATTGGCTAAAAGCACCACGTCGGGTAGTCTGGCAGTGTCGAGGATGGATGATCCAAGAGGCCCACTCATATCAATAACCGTTAAGTGGTGTTATAAACAAGGCAGCCATTACATCGCTTTCGGCGCCTACATTATGTAAAAGCGTGACCTTCGAGATAGTTTCTATTACCCGAGGGTGTCGTCGCTTGTGTAGATGAGATGTAGTAACTACCAATGGCGTAGTTTCTAATTTTGGACCAAAATTACACGCAAAAATTGTGTAATATGTTAAGTAGAGATTAGCTTGTTGATGGAACATCGTGGCTAAATTTATCGCTTCTTCGCTTTTATTCCCACAAAGCGATACAAAAAATCCGATGAAAGCTTCTCGTGTTGACTCGCAGGTGTACATGTGGACGTGCCAGGGGCCACGGCCCGAGTCGCTGCAAGAGCCTGCCGTTCAACGCAACGAGGCGGCTTTAGTGAAGAGCAATTGGTAAATATACATGCGAGTATAGAGCTACCTTGCGGCGTCGTGCGTGCTCAGTGTTAAACACGAAACACGTGTGCCGAAGCCTGCATGCCCAGAAATTGGTCGAGCCAAGGCAGGTGACAAGCTGGCACAACTGTTCCAGAAGATTCGTACGGTTCAATCAGCCGTCTTTCCTATGTGAAGCCCGACGAATTGGATGCATTTGACGCAACTGGCACTGCCGTAGAAACACGTGCGTCAGAATTTCTAGATCCTTCAAACGACGTGTCGCAAATATGGCTGCTTTTACTTCTGAAAAAAAAAGTTGGGAAAATCTATTGGAATACCCTGGAAATTAATTGGATGTGGTTGTTGGTATACATTATAGTCGTACGCAGAATAGCACGCGCCACGGTACTCTGTCAACAGTTCTTTTGTGTAAGAAACATTTGCCTCCAATTTATCTGATTCCGCTGGAAAGTGTTTAAACCTTGTCGAAGGAGGTTAACTGTATGACCAGTGGTACCAGAAACCGCATTCAATAGGTTTCCAACAAGACGGAACAGCAGCAGTGAAATGGAGGTATATTAGCACGGTCTATGTGAAAAGCTCTATTACTAAGCAGTGACGCGAGACAAAAGCTGCTTGGCTTCCGCGATCCAAGGAGAATAAGCATGTCTAGCGTGGCGTAACTGATGAGGACCATTTGAGGACTTTGATGTTCCTGCAGCCAGATAACGTGTGCTTTCCATGCTGGTTCAGCCTTTACGCCCTCCAGTAATCTTCTACAGCGAACGGTATATGAACGCGGCAATATTGTCATCCATCCAACTGTATAGTCGAAATTCCAAATGTAACTCATACGGGGTTCTTTTTCTCGAATGGCCAAACTTGTAGCCTCCGCTACCGTCGCGAAAATGACATAATATGGCGTATCAAGATTCTTCCTCCTCTTTGCAAACTTCTGCGGAACTGGCTTGTAATATTACAAGGTTATATAATGGAACAATACTTTAACTCGAACATCGATTCGTGCGCGTCAGCTACGCCCGGCTGTGCAGAGGGTGTTTGGGCACTCGGGTATGGAAATGACCCCACCCCCCTACTCGTGGAGCCCGAGACTGCTCTGCGCCACTAAAACCTGCCGCACTCGTAGATGATTGGGGATCCTGCGCTTGCGCTTCTTATGGCGACGGGCACGTTTCGCCGTCGTAAAAGATGTTGGATACCCCCCTGTCTTGTAACCCTATCGCCTTCATGCCATTTATGGACCCTACATGCCGAACGCAGTGGGACCATGGCCGAACAAGCGGCGACTTTCTGCAACAAATTGCACACTTGCAGACCTTGTAACTTCTGATGAGCACCGCTTTGAGTTAGATGAAATGTACCTGCTATGGCATAGCGAGCTCTAAAACGCGATCGCTCCTGCTCGAACCAACTAACGCACAGTCGAGTTAGCACGCTCTGAACGCTGAGCGAGAGGCTTTATTTACCTCCGATTGCATCCTGTGTGCCGTGGCAACGGCACCATTCCTACACGCGACGCATGGATGACGGGTAATGGCTTTCCTCTACACAACTGTATCAAAGTATGATGATTAGTAGGGTTTATTGGCGCAAGGGCCAGATGTGGCCAAAGAGCGCCAAGGCGATGATAATGGCGTGTCAGTGGTACATGAATAGTGAATTATCAGGCGTGGATAAAACGTTAGATGAAGCATGGCTGTAAAGGGGCCTAAAAATAGTCGCTGTAAAGAGCGTAAAATCTACATGTAATAAGGTTATGACAATGATCAATGACGTTTACTATGAAAGTGAAGAATGCATTGAAAAAAGAGTGAAGATATTCAAGTTATTTCACATGTTGTAATTGGCAAAAGCACTACTGCCTAAACAGAGCCCTTGAACCACAAGGGCCTGGAGGCAGGTGCTATACTGAACTACTGTCACAGCGGCATCCTCTGGCGAGAGGATGCGCTACGAATTTATTGGGCTTTTGACATGTAGGATAACATCGTTCAAGAATGCGAGGACTGCTTTGGTTGTAAAAAGTGGTTCTTTACCAAGAAACATGGACGGATGGAGCGGGACACAATAGCTGTATGCAAGAGGAAAATGTTTCCTTCTCTCTGTTTCGGCTTCCCGACACTCCAGGAGGACATGGAGGACGCTCAGCCTCTCACCACATCGACCACAGGTTGGAGGCTCGTTACCAGTCAACAGAAAATTGTGAGTACCATATGTGTGTCCTATTCTGAGACGACAGAATAGGACATCAGTTCGTCGTGTTTTTGTTGTACAGGGCCAGAAGCCTAGCTGTGGTTTAATCAAGTGGAGCTTATTATTTGTTGCGGCGTCCCACAAGCGTTGCCAGTGGTTTCGCAGTTTCGCTCGCAAAAAAGGCTTGAGGTCTATGGCAGGAATAGAAGCGGTAAGATTAATTGCTTGAGATGTAACTGATGTGGCCACTTTGTCTGCCAGTTCATTACCCTCAATGCCTCTATGGCCAGGAACCCAGCATATTGTCACATGTCTACCAGATGAATAAATATTGCACAGGTATGTGTAAAGCTCAATAAAAACAGGATTTTTGTTTATTCTTATAGACATTAGTGCCTTTACGACACTTAAGGAGTCCGTAAATATTATTGCATTCTGTGGTTTTAACTTCTTAATGTGTTTAACCGCAGACAGCACCGCATAGGCTTCTGCAGTAAAGATGCTTGTATAAGGGTTCAATACGTCCGATTCAGAGAAAGAGGGACCAATTGCCGCGTAAGATACGCCAGCGTGCGACTTTGATGCGTCAGTGTAGAATTCAGCACACGAATACTTAGATTGGAGTTCACGGAAATGCATTCCAATTTCGAGGTCTGCTGCGTACTTTGTAACTTTTACAAAAGATATATCGCATTCTATCACCTGCCACTCCCAAGGAGGTGGCAGTTTAGCTGGAGGCATTATGCGATGTTCGAGGAGTGGGACATCCATTTCAACGCTAAGCTCCCTCACACGCAGTGAAAAAGGCCGTCTCACAGAGGGTCGATTATGAAAAAGTGTAGTACACGTCAAATCGTTAACGGTCTTAGAACACGGATGTTCATGATTAGAGTGTACTTTGAGGAAATATGTGAAACTGGTGTATGATCTCTGCAGATGGAGTGACCATTCATTCGATTCTACATATAAGCTTTCAATAGGGCTTGTTCTGAAAGCGCCTGTGGCCAGTCGGATACCTAGATGGTGAACGGGATCTAGCATCTTTAGTGCGCTTGGGGCGGCAGAGTGATATACTACAGCCCCATAATCTAGTCGTGAACGAATCAGACTCTTATAAAGGTTCAATAGACACTTCCTGTCGCTGCCCCATGTTGTGTGAGATATAATCTTCATTAGGTTCATTGTTTTTAGGCATTTTGCTTTGAGATATTTGATGTGTGGGATGAAAGTTAGCTTAGAGTCAAGTATAATGCCTAAAAACTTGTGGTCTTTGTTCACAGGTATTTGCTGTCCACACAGTCCTACACAAGGATCTGGAATCAGGCCTCTCTTTCTTGTGAAAAGAACACAGGAACTTTTGTGGGGGTTAACTTTGAAACCGTTTTCGTCTGCCCACTTAGACACTTTGTTCAACCCCTGCTGTACCTGTCTCTCGCACACGGTCAGGTTACAGGACTTGAAGCCCATTTGTATATCGTCCACGTAGACAGAATAAAAAATAGCCGGTGGTAATGAGGCACGAAGTGTGTTCATCTTCACGATAAACAGTGTGCAGCTGAGCACGCCTCCCTGGGTGTCACGACTTTCGGTGGACTAAAGACAGACAGGGACAAGTCGCTCGTTTAAGACAAACATTTATAATTGAAAAAAACAAGCGACAAAGAAAACAGCACAAAACAAACCATTTACAACACGAGTTAAATCTAGAAAATCCCCAAAGTCATCAGATAATATAATTCCTAAGTCCAAAATATTTACATTAAGTCCATCGAAGAGGCCACGTCACCTCGTCGTCGCGGCTTCCGGCGACACGTCGTTGGGCCCGTCGATGCGTCGTAGACTCGAAGTCGCTGTGTCCGACGTTCGGTCCACGGTTGGCCTGGTTCGGGGGTCAGGACGGTGGGGTGACCGAGGCGCCTGGATCGCCCGATCGACTCCGCTAGCCTGCGGATCGTAGCCGCAGGGAATCCGGGAAGCGGTGCCGTCAGCCTGTAGCTGCGGCTTCCGGTGGAACGTCCACTCAGCTCGCGGGTCGTGGCCGCGGCAGCCGAAGAACAGCTTCCACTGGGTTGCCGCCGTCTCCGCGATCCACCCGTCCTGTTCGGCCTCCAGCTCCTTCTGCCCCTCGTCGTCCTAGAGCGTAGCTGGGCTGCTCTCTTCAGCTACGTGTCCCTTATCCCATTGGTCACGTAGCTGCGCGTGCACTTTTGCGCTTCTTCTTCTGCTTTCATAATGTATTCTTTTTGTTCGGCCGCTCTTATTTTATAACTTCTTTCTTCTTTATTTCTCCCACTGACTCCTCGTGTCTTCTTGTTCTATTTTTATCTTCTTCTTTTTCTTCTTCTTTCTTTCTTCCTTTATTGGCTCATGACACTGGGGTACACCTGTTTCCTGTATAAATGGACGCGACAGTGCATTACCTATTTTAACCCGGAATGTGCGGTTGTGTAGGTAGCTTTCAATAATGGTTAACATATTACCGCGGATGCCCACTGCCGACAGATCGCGTAGGATTCCGTAACGCCAGGTCGTATCGTACGCCTTTTCCATATCGAGGAACACGGATAAGAAGTATTGTTTATGTATGAAAGCATCACGAATGTTTGCTTCGATGCGCACGAGATGGTCGGTTGTAGACCGTCCTTCTCTGAAGCCCCACTGATATGGATCAAGAATTTTGTTTGACTCAAGGAAGTGTAAAAGGCGACGGTTTATCATTTTTTCAAAGAGTTTGCAGATACAACTTGTGAGGGCTATTGGGCGGTAACTTGTTACTAATGTGGGGTCTTTACCTTGTTTTAAAATCGGAACGACAAGGGATTCTTTCCATGCAGTAGGTAGGTATCCGGCAGCCCATATAGCATTGAAAAGTGCGAGTAGCGTTATTTGAGTATCACTGTGAATGTGTTTAATCATGTCGTACATGATCCTGTCGGGTCCAGGTGCAGAGCTCCGACAGGCAGTCAAGGAGGCTCTCAATTCGGCGATGTTAAATGGCATGTTGTAGGGTTCATTCTGTCTGCATTTACGGTCAATAGCCTTGCGTTCTGCGATTTGTTTGTGCTTAAGAAATGCGTCAGAATAATTATTCGAACTGGACACGCGCTCGAAGTGTTCGCCAAGAGCGTCAGCTTGGCCTTCCAAGCTGTTCGCTTCGTCGTTCACTAGCGGCAACGGATGGATTTCTTTTCCCTTTAGCCTCATTAGCCTGTCCCATACTTTTGCCTCTTGAGTATACGAATTGATACCTGAGAGAAACCTCTCCCAACTTGCCCTCTTAGCCTGTCTTCGCGTCCTTCTTCCCTGGGACTTAACATGTTTAAATTCTGTTAGGTTTTCAGCCGTAGGACATTCACGTAGTTTGCCCCAAGCTTTATTTTGTTTCCTTCGTGCCTGTCTACAATCGTTATTCCACCAGGGGACCCGTCTTTTGAATGAAGTGCCACTTGTTTGAGGAATGAACTTCTCAGCGGCGTCAATGATAAAAGCAGTAAAATATGATACGGCATGATCTATAGTAAAATTATTTATAAAATCTTGTGATAAGTACGTGGATTCCCTAAAGCATTCCCAGTTAGCTGAGGCCAGTTTCCAGCGAGGGACATGGGGAAGAGAGTCATGTTCGGTTACTAAGTTTAGGGTTACTGGGAAATGATCACTTCCGAATGGGTTTTTAATTACATGCCAATCTAAATCAGGGAAAAGTGAGGCAGAGCCAATTGACAGGTCTATTGATGAATATGAACTATGATGGATATTGTAATATGTTGGTTCCTTCTTATTGAACAGGCACGCACCGGAGTTAACAAGGAAGTTTTCGATGAGCCGACCTCTCGCGTCGCATCGCGAGTCTCCCCAAAGAGTATGATGAGCATTAAAATCACCAGTGATAATGTATGGTTCTGGGAGCTGGTCGATGAGGCTGTAAAATTCCGTTTTACTCAGGTGATGGTTGGGTGGTATGTAAATGGAGCAAATGGTTATAAGCTTGTTGAATAAAATTGCTCGCACGGATACAGCCTCGAGAGGCGTGTGTAGGGCAAACTGTTGGCAGGCAATAGACTTATTTACAACTATGGCTACACCTCCGGACGAGGCAGGAAAATGGCACATTGCTTCAGAAAGTTGGACTGGTTAGGCTTTAAGTGTGTTTCTTGGACACACAGCACCTTCGGATTAAATTTATGTATGAGTTCTGTGATGTCGTCGAGATTACGAAGTAATCCTCTGACGTTCTACTGTAGTATCTGTGTGTTCATGTTGCAGACAATGTTTGTGCTGTGTGTCTCGTGTGAAAACACTAACTTAACTTACAGAGCCCTTGTCGGGCCCTGTGATGCGGGCTTTTTCTTTTTTGGAGCGGTCGAGGGATTCTCGCCGCTCCTTTGGCGCTGGCTGCGCCGTCTGGCTGGAAGATGTATCCATCGGCTCTTGCGGAGCGCTGGACACCCGCTCTTGAGAACGGTTTGTTCGCGGTGAAGGCCTCGTCTCGAGGGACGAGACCTTGGAGGCCACCAGCCCGGAGGTCGATGGCCCCTTCTGGGATGGCGGAGCAGTGCTAGCTGCAGCCGCCGAGGGGGCAGATGGCTTCACCGCCGGCTCACTACGTGTGGGCCGGACGGCAGCCGGAAGCCGCTGCGACGCTGCCCCCTGACGCGTCACATCGGCAAAGCTGGTTTTTGGGAGGTAGGACACCTGCCTTCGTGCCTCTTTGAACGAAATATTTTGTTTAACTTTAATCGTGACAATTTCCTTTTCTTTTTTCCAGGATGGGCAGGACCGCGAGTATGCGGCATGCTCGCCATCACAGTTTACACAATGTGGAGTATTGTTGCACGACTCAGATGTGTGTTCAGAAGCACTGCATTTGGCACAAGTAGTTCGACCTCGACAGCTCTGTGAGCTATGGCCAAACCTCTGGCATTTGAAACATCGCAGGGGATTAGGGATATACGGCCTGACTCTGAGCTTTATGTAGCCTGCCTCGATAGTCTCGGGCAGTACACTTGAGCCGAAGGTTAGAATGAGATGCTTGGTCAGAATTTCTTTTCCGTCACGCCTCATCTTGATTCTTCTGACATTGATCACATTTTGGTCACTCCATCCCTCTAATAGTTCTGCCTCACTTAGCTCCATCAAATCATCATCCGAAACAACACCACGACTGGTGTTCATAGTGCGGTGTGGGGTCACAGTGACAAGAAAGTCTCCAATTGATACGAGGTTCTCCAGTTTCTCATGTTGTTTGGTATCTCGGAGTTCAAGAAGAAGGTCGCCGCTAGCCAATTTAGTAGCTTTGTAGCCGGCCCCTATTGTCTCTGTCAGGCATTTTGAAACAAGAAAAGGTGAGATCGTTCTCACCGCCTTTTCGGGTTTTTCACAATGGATTACGTGGAATCGAGGGAAATTTTCAGTTTGCCGGCCAAAAAATTTGAATACATCTTCGGTGCGCCCCCGCTTAAGGGGGCGATCAGGTAATGCAGGGAAAGAAAAAGCCATCAAAAATAATAATTTTTCGGCAGGAACGCCAGCCACCCACCATGGAGCCCAACAAGGGGACGATGTAGGACCTGTAAACACAAGTCCCACAAACGCCAGCTGTACGTACCCGCTATAACCAAATACGTATAACCAAGGGTGGTTATAACACACAAGGTTAACCCTCGCCGCCTGGAATGCTGGAAGTAAATGGAAGAGAAAAGAAGACAGGATAGATTGAAAGTGAGAGAGAAAGACCAAGATTGAAGAGAAGGACAGGAAAAGGCGACTACCGATTTCCCCCGGGTGGGTCAGCCCGGGGGTGCCGTCTATGTGAAGCAGAGGCCGAAGAGGTGTGTTGCCTCCGCCGGGGGGCCTTAAAGGTCCGAACACCCGGCATCGGCTCAACCTCCAGGATCCCCCTTTCCCCAGACACGGCTAAGCCACGCACGGCTACACGTGGGAGGGTCCAACCCCCGTGGGCTCGGGTCAACTGTATCAAAGTAATCCGCGCAGGAGGTACGGTGCCGAAGATATTAGCGATAATAGAACATGTTTTCGGGATACGCAGTCCCAGCAAACGAAGCTCCACGCTGACCGAACTGAAAAACGGTCAAGAAAATTGACAGAACCCATTGTATGATTGTTGGCGCTAATGCGCTTAGAATTAAAGCAATATAGCGAAACAACGTATTGCCAGCGTCGAGACTCCTTATGAATGAGCGTGTACTGTAGCTGGACTCTTCTCTTGAGCTTTCGTACGAACCCCCTGCGGCACGTATCGGCGCCACCGCAAAGCTTACGCACGGCCTGCGATTTCCATGACGCGCCGATGCGTGCATCATACGGCTGCCCGGCTCCTCACTGGCGTTATTTTTTAACAGCGAAGCTGTTTATGTCAGCCGTAATTTGTGGTGCGTGTCAAGAAACTGCCACGCCGTAGCCATGGCAACCCGGAGGAGGAGGAGGAGACCGCGTGCATGCGCACGCGGTCTTCTCCTCGCCAGTTCTCTCCCTTTCCGACCCTGCCTCTCTTCTCTCCGCGGCGCGCTGAGCCCTGGAGAGAGAGAGAGAAAAAAAAGGCGAAAGCTTGCACTAGGCCGCGCAAAGCTCAAGACACAGCGAAGCTGGCCGATTAATATCGAGCGGCTAGCCTTCAACGCGTTCGGCTCGGCAAGCAGCAGCGTTCTTGGCACAGTGCCAACCTTGGCGTGCTATAACGTAAAATCATTCCAAACTGTTTTGATTCCAAACTCCTGACGTCAAATTTACGTAAACACCGACGCAAGCATCGGGCGGTGACCCGCAGCGTTGTCTGAACAGCCCAATCAAATACTCTCCTTGTTTATAGGAGGTCACCTTTGTTCGCTTTCAAAACCCCTAACATTGTCTACACTAAGCGGTTTTTCTTATCTAAATGGCTGACAGGAGGAGTACGCTCTAGTGGAGAGGGTTTCGATGGGGCCGAACCAGCACAGTGAAAATAGATAACCGCATGAAGAGGGTGGTGCCGGCTTCTCCGATTGGTCCGCTTCGCCTTACTTAGTTTCCGGTGGCTGGTCGAAAATCGCGGCGGCGTGCAACGGAAGGATAAGAATGCTGCTAAAACGGATCCTCAGCAAGGAAGAGTTGGCAGAGCGATGTCGTATGCATGCCTAAAGGGCTCGATAACGTTTTACTGCCACGCAAAAAGGTTTATCATGCGATAAATACATGCTCACCGGCAGGTGCGAGTAGCGAGGGCCTGAGCGATAGGCTTGCAGCCATCTTCTATTCCTTTCGGAACGGGGCAATCTGTGGCTATTCAGAAAAATTTTCAGTTTGGTTGGGCATACTAATGCATTTTTTTTCGCGTACACGTCACTTTGATGTGGTGCGTTCTCGCGGTTTTTTGAGGTCGCGTGACAGACAGGCGAAGTGGGCGTAGCCAGAAAACATTGGACCAATAGAAGAGGGCGGAAAGGCGTTAAATCAGGAATTATTATTTTTTTGTGCGGTTTAATCATGCATAATCAGTGTGCACACGTTATATCGGATGGGGAGCTATCGCGGTTTTCATGACGTCGTGTCACAGGCAGGCAAAGTTGAGAGTTGCCCGAAAATGTTTTGACCAATCGTGGAGGTTGATTGCAGAAATTGGAATCAAAACAGTTTGGAATCATTTTACGTTATAGCGCCCTTGGTTAGCCTGCCTGCGTTTGTGGCATGCCAGGAGCGCTGTCGCTCGTAGGCGCCGACGCGTCCAACAAAACCACCCGTGTACCGTGCATTGGGTGCACGTTAAAGACCCCCCGGTGGTCAAAATTAATCCGGAGTTCGCCACTGTGGCGCGGTTCATCATAGGATCGTGGTTCTGGCACATAAAATTCCAGAATATTTTTTTACAGCATGCGTTCCTATTAGCGCTACGCACAACACCATCATCATTGTTTCCTCTTGCGCAGGCACAAGCCAGGGCCGGAAGCCGGACCCGTCGTCGAATTTGTTGTCTTCGTCGTCGTCGTCGTCGTCATCGTCGTGGTCGTCGTGGCCCGCGACGACCAGCACCACGTAGCAGACGTCAGCGTCGACAGGCTGGGAGGTGCCCCGCGAACCGCTGCTACGCAACGTCGGCGGCTTGACGGCGCAGAGGCGGTACACAGTCCTGACGACGACCGCACGCACGCATCGAATGGCGCTGCTGACACGGCGGGCTCGTCGACATCGGAGGCACCGGTACTGATTGATTCCTTGTAAATTTGTACGCCCAAGTTTCAGAGACTACCCAACAGGATATTGATATTGCGCAATGCGTCACCTTATTGTGACTGTTCCTTGCTCTGTATAGCTATATGGTCGAATGCTTTCTTCAAACTTATTACAATGTTCTAGGGCGTTATGTGATTATTATGCCATTTTCTTGTCAACACAAGCCTGATTTATGCACGATATGTAGACAATGAACATATTGTTGTCCTAAATAGTCTTCTCTATTTTCTATATGTAGATAACGTACATACTGTTGTCCTAAAAGCTCTTCTGTACTTCCTTGCTGGAACCACCCTTGGCGACACGGTTTCAAAAAAGATTATCGCGCGCGTAGCTGCCAAGGAAGTGTAAAATAGAGAAATGAACAATAACTTCACCTATTCGATCACTTCATTTATTGGATATTTGATTGATTAGTTCATCGATTTATTCAATTGTTCACTTGCCTGTCGATCAACCGTTTCAGTGTCTCAACGTCCCAGAGAGCAGCGCTGCACTAAGCTAGTCCGTATGGTGATGACCTCTAAATTAATTTCGACCAAGCGGGGTTATTAACACACTGCAGCGTGTTTGCACACCGCCAACTTCGGTATGTTGCAGTCGTGGTCGGGAATACCACGTGGGCAAGCCGAGTGCTGATTGGGCACACTGCTCCTGTATTCAGGCGTACAGTGGGGAACAAACATCAGAGACCATGGCATCAGCACAAAAAGCTTTAATTTCGACTAGCTCAACCCTGCAACGTACCAGTGCAATACATTGGTCGAACAGGCGCGCGTATAGGCTGTGCCATTGGTTGTAGCCAGCATACCTAATGTGCGAATGATTATTTTTTGTTTTCCTGGCATCGGTGGTCTCCAGACTTTTGTTGGCCTCTATGGGTTTACAGCGAAGAACTGTCTCGCATTAGGCGCGTACCTCCAAGATTTCCCATTAGCCATGCAAACAAGTGGACTGTCGAGGAAAGTTTAGCAAAAGTTACATGGCTGTGGCGCTGAGGTGCGCAAGGGAACAAGGCGGGTGTCTTATAATTGTTTATGTTCGTGAGTCATAACCGCTCATCAAGTCGGTTCTCGACACCGACTTTTATGTTATAGTGCCGTGAAAAAGAAACTTTGTTTTTCATACAGCGGATAGACGCTGAAAGCAGTATCTCCATGTGCGTTGACCAAGCGACTGTTGCCTCATGTTTCTTGAAGTAGAAAATCGCCATTCCACTGCTGTGAAGGTGGGTTACCAGCGAATCAGTTTAGCACCCGACATAGAGGTGACAGAGAATTTAGAGCTAAGGTATGAGCAAACTTTATTTACCTTGAACGGAGATGGCGGTCATCCGAAAGAAGAGACACAAGCACACACACTTTTATTTTGATCGGCGGCAAACATTCGTGTTAGGGTGCCTCGATGCGTGCGCCCCCCTCCGCCGCCGTGGAGGGTGGAGACAACCGCGTCGTCTGCTACGGCGTCCGCCATTATGATGCCCTCTCCGCAGGCAGCCTATAGCCAGGATAGGCAGCAAGCGGTACTTTGCGCAGCTGCACGTAGACTTCGTTATGTAAAACGTGTGGTACTTCAACGATATGACGAGAACACAAAGTTTTCGCATCGGCAGCGTGAAGGTCTCCGATTTACGTTCTGTAATCTTTATTTTTAGAGCGGAATTTGCAGCCGGTCTCGCTGGCAGCGGAAGGCTACCATACACGCCAGCTGCGTAAACACCTTAAGATAGCGTCTTGTTGGGCTATATATTGGTTAAACGTGCAAAACACACACACAATCGCGCGCGCGCGCGCGATTCCTATCGCATTTCGTTGTGTGTGTTTTGTGCCTTCAACAAAATTGTAAAAAACATCCGTGTTTTCGAATCAGTCATCAGCTACCCCATTTATGGACTGCATGCTGCAACGCAGGGTATTCTGAATTTTTTTATTTCGTTTACCGTCCTGTAAATGTGCAGATGGGTAAAAATTGTTGAATACATGTCAGATGATTTGGTGCTCTACATATGGCTTTTGTGGCATTAAATCATGGCTCTCATGCAGGCATTGACTATGGAACCTTGTTGAGCATGTTTTCCGCAGCAATATAGCTTAAACCGGTAACTGTTATAAAGCAGCCGGTCATCGATATCTTTAAAATAAAGCGGCCACACGGCTTCTCAACGTAGAGGAAATAAAATGCATTCAATACATAGCGATTTCTCATGTCGTAGATTGTTTATTTGGTTGAGAATTTTTTCAAGAACAAGCGCTACAACTCACTGCAAATTAACTGCAGCGCATGTCTTGCTTCCACTCCCACTGATTCTCGTGGCTTCGAGCTGGCGCGACATGCATGTCACGATTTTCATGTTATTAGAACGTGTCACCCATGGTCGTCAGACATTGTTGTCTCGTCATACCAATTTTGGTATATATCAAGTTAGCGAAACGTCCGCAAGAGTACCAAGACCGTGGCACGCAAATCATGCCGCTCATGACATTCATGCTTTGATTTTCATGTTATAACCTGTCATTTATGTTCGTCATGCAGTCATCTTGTGGCATACCAATTTTCGTATTCATCCCATTAACGAAACGACCAGGGAAGCACCAAGACCGTGACACGTAAATCATTCCGCTCATGACATGCATGTCATGATTTTCATGTTATGACCTGTCATTTATGTTCGTCATGCAGTCATGTTGTGCCATACCAGTTTTAGCATACATCCCATTAACGAAAGGGCTAGGAGAGCACCAAGACCGTCGCACGTAAATCATGCCGCTCATGACATTCATGCTTTGATTTTCATGTTATGGCCTGTCATTTATGTTCGTCATGCGGTCATGTTGTGGCATACCAATTTTCGTATACATCCCGTTAACGAAACGGCCAGGAGAGCCCAAAGTCGTAGGCGGCTAGATAGATAGATAGATGGATAGATGGATAAATAGATATGCTCAATGTCGCCGAAGTGCGCTAAGAAATGCTTCGCATTTAAAAGCGCACAACGTAGGCACAGATCTTTACGCACTTGCAGCTCATGCACAACAAGCGTTTAAGAACAACGCATTTTGTGCTATCCAGAAACGAACGAGTTAAACAGGCACGTTTACATGCCAGATATGAAGACTACAAGACGGACAAACGCTACGGGAAATAGCGTGCAAATGAACTATTACACACGGTGCACTGGTGATTACGATTAAGCCCGATCGGGATCTGATTTCTCAACAATGATCGGGTTCCTTCTGCAGCTTGGGCAAGGGAGCTGATGACGATCGAGAAATTCGATCCGTATAAGGCTCGATCGCGATCAAAAGTGCCAGTGTCGCACAGCTTCAACTCCCCAAACACAGAAAGGCAATAACGTATACGCTGCACAAACAGGAACGGTCCGTGGGTTGCCACTTGTCGCGCCTGATCTTTACCAGCCACAGGAGTCGCCTCTTCGGATCTTTCGGAACATCTTCCAGCCATTTCGCGAATGGTTTGTGCACTGTGGTACGCAACACCTGGGCATTTTGCCCTAGAAGACGCCGCACACGTGTCTCACTCAACCAGGCGCGACGATGCGTGGGGAGCGCAATGGCGGCCGCCGGTCGAAAGGCGGCATTCACCCCTTCACAGAATGACTCCACCCTCCACGGCGGCGGAGGGGGGCGCACGCATCGAGGAACCCTAATTCATGTGTAAGGCTACCGCCATCTGGGGGAGCCGGATAAAACTAGACACGCGCGACGGGACCGCCACGCCGGGAGGGCGGAAGGAAACTATAGGCACGCAAGCACTTGGAACGACGACAAAGGGAGGGCGGTGCGAGCGTACACACATGGCCGACGTGGGTCGCGCAGCGGCAAATCTTTGAAAAACCCTTGTTATCTACATGAGTCTACTTGTTTTGAAAACGGTGCCTATTGACATCTAATCGACTGAAAATGCATGTCCAAGTGATGAGACATATAAGCTCTCACACGGAATGAAACGATTTTGCATCAAATTCGGGAGCTGAGTTTCTGCACACGTAGATCTGTTGATGGACGCGAAAAATGCATAGAACCTTAGCCATAGACAGCTTCCCTGTAAAGCTACTTTTCTTGCCCTAAACACAGAGATGAAGGCGAAACGTTGGAGCGTTAGGCATGTTGATGGTACATTTTAGAATTTCTTTCATGTCGCAGAACATTTGAACGCCTCAACCAAAAAATATGGCCTGTATAAAGATAGATTTCGTATGTTTTCGCCAAATTACTATCTGCCATTGCGAGCGCCTCTACTGCGAAGACCCTTACAACGAATATGGCTGCGCAAAGAAGGAATAATGGAGACTCTGGTGACTGTTTAGTTACTTTACAACGAATGCACGTAGCGGAGCCGCCACAGCGTGGCGGTGCACATAAGAATCGCCACGATGTGGGAGAGTCTGGATATCACTAGCTATGTTAACCCCCCCCCCCCCCCCCCCCCCCCCCTCCGCACGCTTCCTCCTTTTCGCTGACGTGATGAACTGTTCGGATCGCCAAGGGCACCAAAGAAGGGGGGGGGGGAGGCGAAGTTCGACGAAGGCCGCATTGAACCTTAAGACTAACCAAGAATTTAGACGGTGCAGCCAATAGCGCCATTCGACACTCTACCGCTGTAGCTTTTGTCACATACGGATTTCGCCGCCGAGTTGCCGCGAACGTCGTTTCCATAACATCGGCTGACAGTGGCACATTCCGTCCGAATTAAGCTTTCAGAAGAAAATTGACTTATTTCACTAAGCATCTCTCGAATCCATTCCAAAAACATATTTTGCCGAACGCGCTTAGCGTATCTATAAAGAGCGTTACGAGGCGTGATCCTTACAATGAATGGACATGTTTAACATGTAAGTGACCTGGGAGCAGAGAGCAAACAAGGGTAGCCGATATTCTAGTTGACATTAACAAAAATAAAATGCATCTGGGCAGACCTTGTATTACGTAGGGCAGATAACCGGTCGACCATTAGAGTTGCATAATGGGTGCCGGTGAAAGAGAAGCGGAGTCGAGGACGGCAGAAGATTAGGTGCGGTGATAAAATCAGGCAACTTGCAGGTGCAAGTTGGAATTAGCTAGCGCAAGAGAGGGGTAATAGGAGATCGCATGGAGAGGCCTTCGTCCTGCAGTGGACAAAAAAAGAGGCTGGTGATGACGATGATGGCAATGATGACCTGTATAACGATTTTGGAGGTTCCAAGAGTTCGTTATAAAGGCATTTGACTGTATTCGAAACTCACTTTACGGTTGTTAGCAACGTAGAGATAGGTGGTAGTTGGTGCATGTTTGATTGGTTGGCATGTTTGATTGGTGCAAGTAAGCACGGTACATACGCACTACGACGAGACAAAGCTGGGCAGCTTTGTCAAGTGAAGTTTTTTAGTTTCTGTTTTCGACGTTCGATTCACTGATATTTCTCCTACCAAAACATGGGTTTTTCTTCTCTTCCGTAATGACAGCAGTCTAGACTTGCATGCAGTTAACCAAATTTTACTACATATGAGATAAATATTTAAGTTAATTACTTACAATGTAACCTTGAATGGAATACAGCAACACTAAAGACACAAAATAAGCAGTGCTGTATTGGTAGATTACATTCGCATAAAAAACACAAACAACATTGAAATCAGTGACTTCAAACTGAACTAATGGCGCTGTAATTTCACTGCGAAATTCAAGGAATGATCAGAAAGTGAAAATTTCGCCTTTATTGTTCACTTCCGCGAAATATAAAAAAATAGTTTTGAGAAACTTCTTATCGGTGCAAACGAATTGATTGTTTCTACTTAGTGTGCGTTTAATAGCAATGCACAATATCATGTTCGAGGGGTCTCGGTACGTTATTCGCATGTAGCTGCATCAACGGTGCGAAGTTGGCTGACATTGTTCGGCTAAAATGTTCGCAGGCGGCGACGGCGGTAGCTACCAGTTCCGTGGTTGCTTCCAATGCAGGAAATACCGAGTGCGAAGACACGACCTGTCAAAGGTAATATAAAAC
The DNA here is from genome assembly GCF_013339745.2 of Dermacentor silvarum. Taxonomy (NCBI): domain Eukaryota; kingdom Metazoa; phylum Arthropoda; class Arachnida; order Ixodida; family Ixodidae; genus Dermacentor; species Dermacentor silvarum. The sequence goes on along the minus strand of NC_051163.1, from coordinate 60,938,714 downwards.
AGCTTTGTATGGATCATCATATTTCGGGAACAGCCTCTTGTATATTTAAAGGTCACAGAGTAAAAAAAAATAAAGACCTCTTGAAACTGCAGGGTAGGTTATGAAGGACGTGGTAGTGCATGGCTCAAGACTAATTTTGACCACCCGGGTTTGCCCAACGTGCACCCAAAGTACAGTTAACGAGTTTTTTTTTCTCATTTGGTCGCCATCGGAATGCGGCCGCTGTAACCGGGATTGAAACCTGCGACTTGTGTACATCAGCAGAAAGCCCATGGCACGAAGTCGACCTGGAGGGTCGTAGCGCAATACCAGATTAGGCCAGTTTGGTAGGCTAGCTCTCTCAGAGAAAAGTAAATATAATTAAATTTCCAGCACGCCGAATTGATTTGTCTGAAAGCGCTAGTCTAAACTAGATAGCCTGGCCAAATGCAAGTACTTCGCTATGACTCGTCATGATGGTTTTCAAGCTGTCGCGTTCTGTTGTTGAACGCAAGGTCGCATCATTAGGAAGATGGCGGTGCCATAACAGGCTAATAATTCGGAGGTTTTTGTGGACTTTATTGTCTGAACGTATGCTTATTATAAACCGGAACTCGGAATATTTTATATGCAGTGTATATTTAAAAAAGAACCTAAACTTGTATACTTAACTAGAATCATGACGTGGCCGCGTTTAACCCTTAACCATATAAGATGCCGCAAAAAGACCTATAACCATAAAAAATCGCTCCGTGGCATAGCCCAGTGCCTATGGCGTGGCGCAGCTGAGCTCAAGGACACGGGTTCGATCGGCCGCAGGGGCCGCATTATAAAGGTGGCTAAACCCCCCCCCCCCCCCCCCCCCCCCCCCCAAAAAAAAAAAAAACGTGTATACTTAGACATAGGTGCGCGTTAAGTAAGACAAGGTGGTCAAAATTACTCCTGAGTCCCTCACTACGGCGTGCCTCATAACCAGATGGTGGTTCTCACACGTAAGATCTCAATTTATTTTAACGCCTTAATGTAATACTCGCATATGATTAGCAGCTGAGAACATCAGAATAGCGCCATACGCTAATTAGCGTAAAAGAACCTGAAGAACACAACGCAACCTATTCTAACCTAACTTCTGATCGTCTGTTAAAACAAGAGAAAGAGCAAAATTCCATACAAGACGGAAGTAAGCATTCAGAAGTTAGTAGTTTTTTTCCCCTAGAACAAACATGGTGCAAAAGAGTCATTTTTGAACTGGTATTCAGCAATGGCTATGATATGTGAAAAATGATAATGCGTCAGTATTTTTGCTGATGTTTATTACAATGTGTTATCTTGGCATGCACAATTGACACGTGGCTGGACTGCTGAAGTACAGCTGTGTAATGGGCGGGTTGGAAACGTACTTAAACAACATTTTAGCGCAGAAATATTAAAAGAACAGGAACACATGAACAGCACGGTGGGGTGTGCACCATGAGTTCAATGTCGTCCTCTTATTCTTGCCTGGTTTCTTAAGTAGCCAACATGTTCACTTTATCGAAAACAGATCATTACAAGCGAGTTTTAGCTTGGGGCCAACTCCGATGTCTTTATTCACACATATGTAAAGCACATAAATGCTTATGGCACAATCGCTAGAATAATTTTAATGAGATCTATTGCATTCCAGAGAGAGAGAGTTCAACTCTGGCAACTGAGAGAAGCTTAAATTCTACTTAGGAGATCGATTTTTTTAACGTTACTTGCCGAAATCGACGTTTCCGCATTATAGAAACATGATGTTTGCAAATCCGTAACTTTGCTCTAGGTAGACGTATCGCATGCAGAATGGATTTCTCAGGGCATCTCAAGCAAACTCGTGTGATTTAGGAATATAAAGCTCACGGGAAATGCTCACAATTGTTTCTTGTAAAAGTTTTGCATGCATCCTAGTAGATCTAAAAGCGCTATGTGACACATACCTTTGTCCTTCATAAGTATATTACGTGGTGCAGTTAAAATTTTTTTGATGCATCTTATTTACTGATGAGTTATATTTGTAAATTCGATACACAAGTTTTTTTTTTAATTTGGCAAACCTGAAATTTTTGCCTAAAATATTATTGATACTAACCCCCTCCCCCTCCCCCCCCCCTGCCTTACCCTACCTCCTACAATTACAAAATTTTCGCTTCTTTTAAGTGGTACAAACCTTATCACAATTTAGTCACTATTGTATACGCCGTAGAGGATGAAGGCGAAAGCCTGCGCGCTCAAGAGACATTCATTAAATTACTTGACATGAGGACATGAGGACGTAGGTCGTGACATGAGGACGTAGGTCGCAGAATCAGGTTGCAGTCGAACAAACTCAGCAGAACGAAGTCGGGACATGTGGTCGTCGGTCGGGTCGGCAAAGTAATGGGGAAGTTCAAGGCGAAGGGTGCCGGTTGCACAGTCAATAAGCGCTGAATGAGCAGTCGGGAAGTCGATTACAAGAATCACTTCGTGGGGAGGGACACTCGGCCAGTACAGTGAACAGGACTAACACTGGACGACCGTCAATGGTAACACGGGCGGCGCACATTCCCATCACGGCTGTTTTACTGCCATTAGCCACTCGGACGGCAGGCGACTATGCAGGTGTCAGGACTTTACGGAGACGGCTACGAAGATCCGATCGCATAACCGACACCTGAGCGCCAGTATCGATGAGGGCTTGAACGGGTACATCATCAACAAAAATTCAACAAGGTAACAAGGTTCGGTCGAGCACCAGGGGTCAGCAGGGATCAGCAGAGGTTTTACAGTCCGAGTCGTCAACGTAGCCTCACCTCCGGGGGCTGCATTGCTTAGTTTCCCGAGAAGCGGCCCGCGTACGGGCCGTAGGACGGGGACGAGGGACGTCGAGGTGTAGGCGAACGGGACTGACGGCGGTACGGCGAGGGCGAGTGGCTAGTGGTGTTTACCCGAGAGGGAAGGCCGGCATGGTATGATTCAGAAAGGGGTGACAGAAACCGAGGGTCTCGGTCGAAGCGGCGATCAGCATATGCCACCTGTAAATGTGGGTCGAGGGCAAGAGTGGATCGAGCCCAAGAGAAGAAAGAAGACCGCGCGCCCCTTCTTTGCTCGAGCCAGCCCCGACGGTCGCGTTTTCCAAGAGCCAGCTGCTCTACGGTTTATTAAATCCTGAAGACCACTTCTAGAGGCTCGTGACAAACTGGTGGAGGTGCGGGGTATGCGTCCTCACGGATGTTGCAGACCCCTCCAAGGATCCGCGCTACGAATCCAGTGCCTGCCGACACTCCCGTGCATTGGGCCAGCCGCAGGATCAGGGGACTGTCCCCCGAAGTGGTCGACGCTACGGTTCCCACCACATCAACCGGTATGACCAGCGCTTCCCTTCAAACCACCCCAACCGGTACGGGAAGCACGATGTCGAACTGTTAGACTTGAGAGCCCACGGATCCCGAAGACGTTTCATGGCACAGTGTTCGAAGACGTCGAAGACTGGATGGTCGACTTCGAGCGCGTGGCCTCCGTAAACGAATAGAACGACACGGAAAAACTCAGACACGTCTACTTCTACCTGGAGGATGGGGCGCGTACGTGGTTTCAGAACCGCGAGGAGCAACTGACGTCGTGGCGCGAGTTTTGTCGTCAGCTTTTGGAGACATACACCAGTGCTGATCGCCACGAACGAGTGGAACGAGCGATTCAAGCACGCTTGCAGTTGCCAAACGAAACTGTGACCACGTATGTCGAAGACATGACACGCCTCTTCAGATGAGCGGATCCAAGAATGACGGAGGAGAAGTTACGTCATCTGATGCACGGGGTCAAGGAGCAACTCTTCGCTGGCCTCGTACGGAGCCCTCCGAAGACGGTCGCGGAATTCTTGTCCGAGACCATGACCATGGAAAAGATGCTTCTGCATCGCTCGAGCCTGTATGAGCGGCAAGCAAACAGCATGTCTGCTGCTGACATTTTCACGGCCATAGGAAGCAACGGTGACTGTCTGCGAGAACTCATCCGCTCTGTAGTGCGTGAAGAGTTGCAAAAGGCCGCCGTAACACCGCACCCTATGGTAAGCTTCATAGCAAGCATTATCAAGGACGAACTGCACCAGGCGCTCCGTGACACCTTGCCTCCTGATAACGCTGCGGCAGTACCTCCTGAATATCCCCGTGCGACCTACGCGGAAGCGCCCTGCTTCGTCTCCGCCGCTGTTCGTTCGTGCTCCTCCTGCGGTGTCAGTTCAGTCGGCGCAGCCGATACCGTACTACGACGCTGGGTACACACCGCCGCCCGTTGTTCATGCCGCTCCATCTGCCCATCGTTCGGAGCAAGCAGTTCACTACGTCGACGACAAATGCCCGCCCCCTCGGAAGTCGGATGTTTGGCGCACACCCGATCATCGGCCTCTGTGCTTCCACTGCGGTGAAGCTGACCACTTGTACCGCCAGTGCCCATACCGGCGCCTTGGGATTCGCGGCTTTTCCGCATACTCGCCGCCGCCCCGATACGGCCAGCGACCCCGGGACATTCAGGACTACCTCTCTCAGCAGCGCTTGCCACCGCCTGCCAGACGGCAGTCGCGATCGCCGTCTCCGAGACGATTTTCACCTCCACCAGTTCGTCACGAGCGTCTAGAAGTGGTATTGAGGGTTTAATAAACCGTAGAACAGCTGGCTCTTGGAAAACGCGACCATCGGGTCTGGCTCGAGCAGAGAAGGGGCGCGGTCTTCTTCTCTTGGGCTCGACCCACTCTTGCCCTCGACACTCTACCTACAGGTGGCAATATGGTCGAGACGAGGAGTACCAGCGGCTACTACGGCAGCGGCGGGAGTTGTGACCGTCCCGGGAGCAAGCAAAGCAAATTGGCCTGTCATCCGGTGTTAGCCACTCAGAGGGGTTCCGATATCAATTCGGGAACGACTGGCGAGGTGCCGCAGAGGCAATGACACGAGCGGTAGGTGTGGGACGCGGGCGGACGGCAGACTGGATGTCCATGTTTGCAATTTCCTGGCGACAACAGCTTGAATGAGCAAGATGTTCATGTTGTCATGCATATGGGGACAGTGAGAACTTGGAGCCATAGCCCCAAGTTCGCGACGGGTGACCTGTGTCAAGCTTGGCGTGGCAGGCGGATGTGATGCCGGAGGGTCGTTGCAGGAGGAAGTGGCAGCCCTATTCAGAAGTCGGTCGAAGCGTTGTACGATGCGTTTGCTCTTCGCTTGCTCAAAATTCCGGCATTCCTTTATGATGGATTCAACCGTTGAGCAGTTTCTGCAAAGCAGGAGGTTGAACGCATCGTCCGCGATGCTCTTCAAGATGTGTCCAACCCTATTGGCCTCCAGCATGTCCGCGTCCGCTTTACGGCAGGGAGCCAGAACGTCTTGAATATGCGCGACGTACGATTCGACTGGTGTCTGGACACGAGACGCTAACTCTTGCTTGGCCTCCATTTAACGTCCCACAGGTCTTCCGAAAAGATCACGTGGCTTTGCGTGCAGGAGTCCCAACTTGTAATTTCGGTTTCAACAGCTTGAATGAGCGTAGATGGTCATGTTGTCCGCTGGTGTCTGAGCGGCGGAGCCAGCGTCAGCGTTGGAGGCAGCGTCAGTAGCCATAACAGCGGAACCTATGTGAGGCCCGCTGCGAAGATCCAGGGCCGGCTTGGGGCGAGAGTACCCCGCACTTCCAAGAAAATGTTATGGGGAGAAAATATATGTATTTACAATATATACCGTTAGAAGGTTGTAGCTCTGTGGCCAGGGTAAGACCATCTACCGAGCTCCGAGACACTTCAGCCTCTTCGTCAACCAACGTCTATTTGTTCAGAGCGGTACAAACTCGTACGTGACAATATATATTTAAATGTAGGAGTTCCCGAGCTAAACCTCCCACTTCAGTACATTAGTATACAAATGCACATCAGTAGTTCTTGCCACAAATATCGAGAAGCTAGCGCGGGCTTTGGATGTGTTCTTCATTTTCTGCTATGTCTGAAAGTAGCATTGATGTAAACACAATTTGCAGGGGCTATACTTGCAATATTCGATGACGCCTGGCAACTTCAAAGCCAGGCATCGTGTTGAGAAAGACACCTTACGTTGTAGTTATGTGTTGTCGCTCCTGTAAGTTTAAATAGTAATAATGTTAGGCTTTACATCACTTTAGTCTTGCTGTTTTAAAGATTACTTTAAGCGTACTGCAACATGCTCTGCGTTATCAGAAGAGCAGCGTTCTCCGGGTTGGATTCAAAATGCGCAGAAGCCGAGTAATCCTACTAACTATAACGTTCCTAAAGGCCTGCGTTACGTGCGCTGCAACTAAGAAAACCTGATTGATCTCATTGGACATTGACTTCCGCACCATTTTCAAAAGTGAGCAACTGTGCGTGGTGGCACCACCTATTCACGGCTGAAACATACTGTTGCCACCAACTTTTGAGACATGGTTATGGCTATGTGCGTAACAAATGCAGTATCCTCGATGATGAATACGGTACGTCAAGTAGACGTATTATTTGAGTAGTGTGGTTTGTTTGCTTGACCACTTGGTGCGTGATGACTGCATAGGGGAGTCTCACCAATTACAGACTCGAGTACAAGAAACACACACACACACACACACACACACACACACACACACCACACACACACACCACACACACACACACACACACACACACACACACACACACACACACACACACACACCACACACCACACACACACACCACACCACACACACACACACACCACCACACACACACACACACACACACACACACACACACACACACCACACACACACACACACACACACACACACACACACACACACACCACACACACACACACACACACACACCACACACACACACACACACACACACACACACACACACACACACACACACACACACACACACACACACACACACACACACACACACACACACACACACACACCACACACACACACACACACACACACACACACACACACACCACACACACACACACACACACACACACAACACACACACACACACACACACACACACACACACACACACACACACACACACACACACACACACACCACACACACACACAACACACACACACACACACACACACACACACACACACACACACACACACACCACACACACACACACACACACACACACACACAGGACAGCCAGCGTTGACCTGTGCGTTTCCTTTTCTTGTGCTCGCGTATGTAAGTTCTGGATCCCCCCCCCTCCCCATACAGACTTGATTGTACGAGATCGCAGTGGTATTCAAGATGATCGAACCAGCGGCGACTTGGTTATTTTCATTCATGGTTAGGGAAATCGAAGGTTTTCTGTGAACAAAACTTGAGATTGTCCCTTTGTTCATATCTACAGAGATGATGCTGCGTACATATAATTATGCCATTGAATTTTAAACTTGGAAGCTACGGCTTGTCAATAGGACACCCGTACTATCTTCTTGGCGACCCCCGTGTAGGGGGATTGGACAGGCGAGGGGGTACCGGGGTCGACCACTCCGTGAAGACACTGCAGTCACATGTAGGCCTCCCGATTCCGACCACACCGTTAGCGCCGGCACTATGCGGAAGGACGGCTGCCGTGACGGCCGACCTGAAAGCTCAGCTAGCACGACCGGTCAGCTGGGTCTCATTGTTTTTTAAAGGCGAAAGCCTTATATGTCTTATCGATCAGTCGACCCTCAACGTACTCGAGCGAAAACCGTGTCGTCGACGCAAAATCGTACACGATGCCGAGTTGGTGTAGTAACTTACTACACCAGCGTGTCTTACCTATAGGCAAATGCTCGCGCAACAATTTTGATGGTGCGCGGGTCATCGTGTTAAGATAGAGTTAATTCAGGCACTCGAACCCTCGAGCTTATGTAGGAGTCAAAACCACGACCTTTGGTGATAGGGCGAGGTTAATTATGACACAGTTAATTGTTATAGAGTTAATTAGGGCACTCAAACCCACAGCCGTTAGTGGGAGTCGTACCCTGGATCTTTGGTGGGAGTCGAACCCACGACCTTTGGTGTAAATTAGTGCGAAGTTAATTAAGGCAAGGTTAATTAAGGTAGTTTCAATTAAGGCACTCGAAAGCCGCGACCTTCGGTCGGAAAAAGCATGTAATAAGAAACAACGCATTCAAATGAAAATGTCAAGTAATTTAGTGAACGCCTCTTGAGCGCACAGGCTTTCGCCTTCCCTCTCTTATGGCGTATGCTGAAGTGGCTGGCAATTTTCTTTTATTGTGTTGTGTTGTAATTACGCTCTACTATTTACGGTTTTCTCCTTAACGGCACAGATCGCCACATTCGCGCACTGGGCAGCATACTCGCAAATGCGAGCACCAGGAAA